>NW_021680462.1:585753-612325 GCF_001412515.2 Diachasma alloeum | reverse complement strand
GCGGCCCCTGGACCCCGCTTCTGCGCCCCCTCCCCTTCCCCTCCCCCTCACCTTCAACGGGCCTTCATGACAAAAAATAGTATGTGTCATACGGACCGTGACGTCGGTTTGCTGCTAGCTCGTGCTGCTAACTTCACACTCATCGCAAACCTCCGTCTACGGTCCTAATGACACAATATACTATATGTCATTCGGCCAATAGCCTCAGATCGTGAGTCGTGAGCAGTTTGCAGCACTCGGCGTCGGTAGATCTGGGACTCAGCTCCTACTTACCGACGCCTCGTGCTGCAAACTTCACACGACTCACAAACCTCGGCCTATCCGCCTTATGACATAATCTACTATTTTCAATATTTGATTAGAATCGTTGTTTTTTAATATGACATGATAAAGTTGCATAATCTTCAATAGAAATGACTCAAAAAACTAATTGAATTATTTTATTGAATGTTCACAAAACTCTCATAGACTTATAGAGTTTCAATAGGAATTCAGTAATTTTTTTTTTATGAAAGTGCTAGATTTTGCTTGTGACTTTTTTAACTTGACAAAATGCACAAATCGTTTTCTTTTATCAATTTTCTTCTTTGCTGTATATTTGTTTTTCGTCAGTTGGCGAGCCTCGTCTCCGACTTACCGATGCCTCGTGCTGCTAACTTCACAGGACTCATAAACCTCGGCCTTATGACATAATCTACTATTTTGAAATTTTCTCCTAAACTCACTATTTTTAAAGTTACCTCCAACAACTGTCGAAAGATGACGACTTAATATTTCCCATTTGAACAGTTACTTTATTCAATTTTGTAGGAAAAAAAATATCCCCCTTTTTTTCAATACTTATAAGTGTCGCCTCCTTGGAAATAATCCATAGACTCCAGGGAGGAGTCAACTGACGGTCTGGACTTGGGATTTCTGTAAAAATCGTCCAATTTGTATGGCCTGATTGCCCTAGATATCCTAGCCTTTTTGGATTTCTTCAGTGCAGCTTTTCTCCCCTTCTTCCTCCTGCCGTCCTTTCCTTTACCCACACGCGTTGATTTCTTCAGCTTAGCTGGTTTGCTTGTTCTCCTTTGCTCGACAGCAACCTCACTGCCCTCATCATCAGTCAGTAATTTTGGACGATTTCCTCGTTTTTTATCCTCAATATTTTTGTCATCAGTTTGGAGGAAATATCGGCCTCGTTTGCGATCCACTATGCCAAATTCTAGGCCACGTTTCAGCGCTGCTATGACCTAATTGAGTGCAAAATTTCATGTCACATTTGGTCTAATTTAATTAGAATGATATTGGAGATTGGAGTGGTGAGGGAGGATCATTTATTAGAAAGTGTTGGTTAATTGTGTTGAGAATTGATGAGTTTGAGGGGAATTGTCGGAGCACCTTTTTTAGAGGAAAAAATCTTTTATAAAAATTTATGTTGAGGATTTTTTTGGCGGTGCATTAACCACTGGAATGATTATATTAATCAGAATAGTCAAGTGGGAAATTTTGATCAGAGTAATTTTCAGAGGAAAATTGCTTCAAAAAATTCTCTAATTATCTAAAAAATGATCAGTTATAAAAAAAATATCAAAAACACTTTCTTCGTAGGAAAATCTTTGTTATAAAAATGTCTTCTGACAATGAGGTGTTTCATCATTTCTGAAGAAAATTGCTACAATTATCTGGATACTGAGTGGTGCTAGAGAAAATTGTTAAACCACTTTTTTTTCTCCGCTAAAAACATTTTTTACAAAAATCTGACTTGATGATTTTTTAGTCAATTCATTAATTACTGGGATGATTACATTCATAAGAATTTATAAGTTGGAAATTGTCATCATTTCGGTAGAAAATTCCTTCAAAAAGTTCCCTAATTATCTCGATATGAAAATTCCTCTAGAGAATTGTTCAATTATTTGGATACTAAGTGATTTTGGAGAAAATAGTTAAACCACACTTTTTTTCTGTTGAAAATATTTTTTACAAAAAATACCAATTGATAATTTTGTTATCAATTCATTAATTACTGGCATGATTACATTCATAAGAATTGTTGAGTTGGAAATACTAATCATTTCAGTAGAACATTCCTTCAAACAATTCTCCAATTATCTTCAAAATGAGTGATTCCATAGAAAAACGTCGAAAGAAACTTATTTTTGTGAAGAATATTTCTTACACAAAAGTTATTGATGATTTATCAAATTGATTGAAGTTATTTGATAATTTTTCGCTACATCATTAACTAGTGAGGTAATTACATAAACCAAAATTCATAATTTTAGATGTTCCATTATTTCAGGAGGAAACTGCTATAGAAAATTTATTGCTTATTTTAATGATGAGCAGATTTAGAAAAAATAATCGAGCTATATCTCCTTCTAGCTAGAAAAATTTCCTATAAAAATATCTCCCAATATTTTTTCTCAGCTCATTAATTACGAAGATAATTGCCTTAATTAGCATTCATAAGTAGACAAGTTTGATCATTTCGCTGGAATTTTTTTTTCATTTCAGATAACGAGTATTTTTTACAAAAATCGTCAATCAAATTTTTTTTGGTGAAAAAATTTGCTATAAAAATGTCCTTAAATAATTTTGTTTTCAAACCACTAATTAATGACATCAGTTTATTATCACGAAGTCCCCAAATAACGACTCATTAAATTTTTACATTCCATTGCAAAATTTTATCAATCAAATAAAACAAAATGGAAGTTACACCAGCTGGACTGGAAAAACCATTTGAACAGTGCGATAAATAACTCTTCCATAAAGTAAAAAATTTGACGAAAATTAATGTTGAAAAAGGGGAATTCATTCGACTGTAAAAATGAATTTACAAAGAGAAAGCGAATTACAAAATTCACGGGCTTTATTTTTTTACGTTGAACTGTAAATAAAATAAAATATTACCCATAGATGCACTCCAATATTAATATTATGAAGTGAAAAACGTAAGGGATTTCGTTTGGACGGCAAAAATATTTTCATTCATTTCATCAATTAGGGAAATGGAAAATAATAATCATACCTCACGCTTTGGCGCTGGTCTGTCACAGTAATCAGAGATATAACCGACGATATTTCCAACAGTACAGCCGTTTTCATCTCGTAAATTTCGCATTGCTGTCACAACGAGATTGACATTTCTCGCTGAACGAAGAGTTTTCTTTCCATTACGCGGAGTTATTGGCATTTTTAGTGGATTTTGGGGACTTTATTGGGGTGAACTATTTCAGTTACTCGGATGATTTGAATTTTTGGTTTAACTCGGGATTTGAGAAGAAAATTTTCCAATGAGAAGTATCCCTTCAGGGGGTAATGGATCAATTAACAAGTGCCATTCGATGTGAAGTTGATGCAGATTTATATTTTTTTCCGAACAGATGACTAATAGAAATAGAACATCATCAAATATTCAACGAATGAAACTAAATTCAGAAGGAAAAGTAGGAATAAAGGGGACCTTCGGGGCAAGAGGTTGAATGGAATGGTCAAGCGGAAAATCCAAAGAATTGCAGGCGGCTGTATCTTCGATACAGCTGTAATTGTACGTGGATACGTCCATGGTCTTTCCTTCTTTCTCAAATTTTCTGGAAACTCCTTGAACTCTCGAATTTTCTCGAAACTCCTTGAATTTCCTCGAAATTTCAAGAAACATCTCGAATTACCTCGAAAGAGCGATAGAGAAGGCTGAAAAGTAGTTTGGATTTTCTTCTGATAGTTTTGCCTACTTCATTCATTTGACAACTCGAATAACTCTACGCGTTTCTATCGCTAGCATTAATCACTACGATAGTCTCTCCCATTTAACCCTCTGAGCAAAGCGGACCTCATCAAAATAGTCAAACATTCCTAAGGGTCAAATGGAAGAGACGGACAGAGTAATCACAAATGTCAAATAATTAGATAGCCTCTTTTGCTCTCCCGTTTGCCCTTCTGATTACTCTTTCCATCTCTCCCATTTGACCTTTTCCACCAAGTCTCTCCCGTTGGGTCAGCAAGCCAACGTGGACCTGATTCAAAAGGTTTAAACTTCTTAAGGGCCAAACAGGAGAGATGGGCAGAGTTATGAAAAAGATCAAACGAGAGATGCGAATCAGAAAGTTCAAACGCGAGAATAATGGGAGAGTCCTTCTGATTGTTTTCCTCGCTCTCTTCGTTTGACCATTCTGAATGTTTTGCTCACTTCTTCCACCTAATGCTTCTATCCCCTCGTTTCTATTGCTATCACTAATTACTGCCCAGGACTCTCCCGTTCAACCCTCCGGCAATGCGGACCTCATCAAAAGGGTCAAACATTCCGAAGGGTCAAATGGGAGAGATGGACGGAGTTACCAGAAAGGTCAAACAATTAGAAAGCCTCTTTTGCTTTCCCGTTTGCCCTTCTGATTACTCCCTCCATCTCTCCCACTCGACCTTTTCCATCAAGTCTCTTCCGTTGGGTCATCAGGCCAAAGTGGACCTGATTCAAAAGGTTAAAAAATTTTACGGGTCAAACAGGAGAGATGGGCGGAGTTATGAAAAAGATCAAACGAGAGATCAAAGATCAAAAGATCAAAAGGTTCAAACATTCCTAAGGGTCAAGTGGGAGAGATGGACGGAGTAATCGGAAAGATCAAACAATTAGAAAGCCTCTTTTGCTCTCCCGTTTGTCTTTCTGATTACTCCCTCCATCTCTCCCACTCGACCTTTTCCATCAAGTCTCTTCCGTTGGGTCATCAGGCCAAAGTGGACCTGATTCAAAAGGTTAAAAATTTTTACGGGTCAAACAGGAGAGATGGGCGGAGTTATGAAAAAGATCAAACGAGAGATACGAGTGAGGGAGGTCGAACGCGAGAATATTGGGAGCGTCCTTCTGATTGTTTTCCTCGCTTTCTTCGTTTGACCATTCTGATTGTTTTGCTCACTTCTTTCACTTGACGCTTCCATCCCCTCGTTTCTATTGCTATCACTAATTACTACGCAGGACCCTTTCCCCCGCGTGTCCGCTTTGTCCCCATTTTCCCATGAAAAACTAAGAAAAACGAAATTCTGAATTGGTAAAAATCCATGAGAAACGAAATGTGAAGACTGTAGTCTCTCTCATCGGTAATATCTCCGCAAAAATATCAGATTTACCATCTCACGTCCTCACCGAACTCAGCGTCTCGATCCTCGAATGCCACCTAAAGCCTTGATATCAGTAAATTCCAGTCGAATACCCATAGCTTCGAGTATTTCGCTCACGGTTAGAGCACACTCCTGTACCTCGAATATCCACGGGGATTACGTCCGGTTTAGAACGTGATCATGAGACAATGGGGCATTGAGATAATACGAAACTACTGTACCGGCGTCATCCCCTCCCCTGACGATGGCTAGACCATCGTCATGCGTTTTCGATTAGGTGAGAGAAATTTTGGTGTTTGTCAACCCCGAGGGCTGCGCTGGGATCATTATCGCGTCTTGTACTGTCCCTTTCATTATTACTTGTGAATGGGTCGAGATAAATTGAGGGGTTGAGTATTGTGACCTCTCATCATGGTCGTTTGACTTGATGGGGGTTTCGGTGTATTGAATAACAAATTGTTTGCAATGTTTGTTCAAATTGATTAACAATTCTGATTAGCACTATTTGTATTGGTTTATTTTATTGTGGATTACGAACTATGGAATTGAAGCTTATATATTTTTTTGATGAATCTTTTTACTGCATAGATTGTAGGATAATAATAATGCTCTATTCAAGAATACGTGAAACATTTTCGATCAGCAATCTATTTCGCCAAATTTATGCCAAACATGGGAATGTTTCAAGCTCATCTTCGCTTGAAAAATTTACGTCGTAAGTTCTTTTCCGATCTTAATTTTTTTAATATTGTAAATATTATATCTCTGAATTATAAAAACTCAATTCGACTTCTGGTGATAAAAATTGAGTACTCGAAATTAAGACTCCGAAATTAAAGATCACTTTGGTCATGAGAGTCAGAATAAAGGTCATGAGGGTCAAAATAAGGGTCACGAGGGTCAGAACAATGGCTACAAGGGTCAGAATAAGGGTTACGAGGGTCAGATTAAGGGTCGCAAGATTGAAGGGTCATAAGATTAATGGTCACAAGGGTCAAATTGAGGGCCCAAATAGGGAAACAAGGGTTAGATTAAGGATTTAAAAAAGTGTCACAAGGATCAGATTAAAGGTCACACGGGGCAGAGTATGGGTCTGAATAAGGGACATGGGGGTCAAAAACCAAGTTAAAATAAGGGTCATGAGGGTCACAAGGGTCAGAATAAGGATTATGCTGGTCATATGAGGGGTTGGCGAGTGGAATGAGCAGGGGGCGTAGCCCCTTCGTATTATATATATAGTAAAATACAAAAATTAAATTGAAAAGTAAATGAATGAATAAACAATATAATTATAAGAGATTTTTAATCATGTATTTGTCGAAAAACTTTTAAATACATCGCTTGTAAAATCTTGGGAGCATGCAGACTATTGTTTTGAAAAAAAGTCAATTGTTTTTCGTAATTTCATGATGATGGAAAATCGAAATCGATTGCACCGTCATATGCATCTAATTTCAGGAATTTTACTATTTTTATGGACCTGGTGCGTTCACAAAAAAAATCTGCTGAATTTCTATTGAAACTCTATAAGAAATCTATTGGACTTATGTGGAAATTATGTAAAATAATTGTATTTGTTTTTTTTTGCGCCAACTTAATTGAAGATTATCCAACTTTACCATATCATGTTTTTAAGAAAACATAATTTTAAGAGGTGAAACCAAAAATTTGTAAATCATGCAAGCGGGGACAAAATTCTATCAAATCATTTGAAATTGCTTGAACTGAATTATTCCATGAAATCACGGTGTGATCTTTTGAAATGAGCAGTGATAAGCATATCAATCAATCATAATTACCGTTAAATTGTGAAGTTGTCAATTTTTAACATAAATCTTAAAAATTTTAAATATTAAAGTAACTATCAATTTGTACATTTAAATGAATTTGTAAATTTAAATATTCTATCAACTAATAATTTAGGTAGGAAGATTGACGATTATTTGGATAATCGAAAATCAAGTACCTAAAATTAGAATTAGCTTGTTAACTAGAAAATTACATTCCAGTATTATCAAATATTTTATTCACCATCAATCGAAAAATTTAGCTAATAAATTCTATAATATTTTAAATTTGTTAAATATAGTTAAACTTTCAACAATATAAAGAGATAATCCTTTTTCATATTGTCAAAATCTAATATTATTGCCTATCCCTGGAAATGAGTAACAATTTGGTACTGTTAAAAAAAATTGGCTGAATTTACCGAAAAAATTCATTGGAATTTCAAGTTTCTCTGAAAATTTAACTAACCTCCAAGTTTTTTACCACTACGAAGACGGAAATTCCATAATTTACATGAATTTTCATGTGAAAATGAGTGTTCACAGCCAAATCCTCTTGAATTTTCAGTGAATTCTTTCAAAATTTTTGGAATTACAGTAATTTTAACGAAATTCCCTGAAAATTCAAAGAAATCTGGAATTCAAGGGGAAATACTTCTGCATTTTCCTGCTTTTTCATCAATTTTCTCGGAATAATTAAACTGAAATTTACTGTTCTCATGGAATTTTCCATGAAATTATGAATTTTCTATGACTTAATTCCTTGCAATTTCAGTGGAAATGTCAGGGGAGAGTCAGGCAAAATGGGACGTTTCGTAATCTTCTCTAGTTGTCTCTATCGTCACTGATAAATGAAAATATTGACAATTGGAGAAGCTCTCAACTCGTCCCATTTTGCCGGACCCTCTCCTACTTATTAGAAATTTCCAAGACTCTTACCAGAAATTTCTGAGAAAATTTTTTTAAAGTGTGTCACGATATTATAGTTAAGTGGATAAGCCCACGGTTAGGACAGACACAAACGCATCAGTCAAAATATTCCCGGAATAAATCTCTAAAACTCCTTTAAAGTAGCTCTACCCTCACGGTAAATTCAAAGATTATTGAAAACTGCAAAAAAAATTACAGACAATTCGATTCGATTCGGAATTCTATTTTTTTCTCAATTTATGTAATTATCGTTTTGGTTTTTCAAAGAAGAAATGTTTAAAAATCAGGATTTAACCCAGTGTCTTATGCGAAAATCAACATTTCCATTGTAATCAAAGATTAAAATCTGCAGTTTTTTTCATTAGATGTGAAAAAATCAAGAATTTTGTTGACACGTCATAAAAAATAATCCGCCGTTTTGAAAACAAGTTTTATTATTTATTGATAAGAGGGAAATCTTTGAAAAAATATCAATATTTTTCGAAATTTAATTTAGATAATACTGCCTGGGTATGAATTTTTTCAAATTGTTTCCATGAATTTTAGTTTTTTTTTAATTTTTCCATGAAAAATTTAAAAACTGAAAACTGAAAATATCCAAAAGTACAGCGTCGCTCGGCCGAAGGGTAGAGCTACTTCAAAAAAGTGTTAATTCTCCGCCTAATAAAACCGAATCGTTTCAATATTCAGATTTACCGTCACCATTACCCCCACTCTCACCGAACCTTTAAAACCCCATATATCCCCCCCGCCGCAACCGTCACATTTACGTTATGCTCATGGGGTATGCCATGAGCATGGTTTCACTGTGGAATTTTCGTATCGTAGTGGTTTCATATGGCGTTGAAATTTCAATATGGAATTTCATGACGTGACTGGTTGGATATTCCCTCCGGCCGCCTCCTCTTGTGATCCTACCCAGTAGTTAGAAGCACTGCCAAGTACTCGGATGGTATGAGTGCCCGCATAATTAACAGTGTTAACGCTCCATCAACGTTATAACCTTCGCTATTAGAGGGTGAGGCTTGCAGACGGTGGGAGAGAAAAAGTCAGCGTTTTCAGAGTATTACAGGGATGAAAATTTTTCATTTTTGCTTCCGAATGGAAACCGAATTTGAGCGATTTTTCCATTTTCTAATTTTGATTGCAAATGATCTAGAATTTTATGAAACGTGAAGAAATGATTTTTGTGGGATCATGTGTGTATGTGATAACTTGGGTTTTTGGTAATTAAATTTTAGAAAATTCAACATAAATACAGTGGAATTTGTAGATAAAAATCTTAAATATATCGTCTATTATTTATTTTCAGCATGATTTCTTGAGCCATAAATTATTATTTCTCTAATTATACAATAGAAATACATTTTTCTAAGAGTTTTCATTTGGTAGTAATCGAGAATTTAATTGAATTGACTCATTTTTAATTATTCAATGGAATATTTACTCACTTGAGGAAAAATGGCATGAATAATAACGGTTTTCTGTCACTTTCAATACTTGTCCCATTGAAAAACCTAATAACCGCCGAAGTCCGACGAAAGACAAACTCTAATTGGCGCTAAAATTCGTTTCAATTTATTAATAATTTTTAGTGGAAATTTAAGATTAAAAAAAAATTATCTTTTTTCGTAATTAACGATTGAAAAAAAGCGTTTTCTTGTATAAACCCCATCAAGCTGAAGATTATCTTATGTATGATGTCTCATGTTGAAGGGTTTTCCATGTTCTTTGAATGTGCCAAAGGACGAGTTGATAGCTTGAAATCTCGCAGAAATATTGAGGCAAAATTGGAAACAAATTTATTTTTGGGCAAAAACTAGCCCTTTTCAAAAAATCATAACTGCCTCTATTATCAATATTGTTCACTTTTTCTCCTTTCAAAATTGTTGTCCCATTGCCATCTGTTCAGAAAAAAATTGAGACGAAAATTCCCAGCATCGATTTTGTTAGCCTGCTGATTTGGCGTGGATCTGCTAATATAACCTTTTGCATAAATCTATTTCATGAAAATGTTTAATATCTCTCTATAGACAACTTTTCTCGAACCCCTGCTTGTTTATTGTAGAAAAATTATTATGTCATGGAAATAAGAAATGGATAATTGGATTAAAATTAATCCCTCGAGCAATTAATTTGATCAAATTATCTTGTTTAATCAATTATTTTTAATAGAGTTACTGAGATACTAATAATGACACGATTTATAATTGTCTCTTCAAGTTAAACTTCGAAGAAATGTTTCAATTTCGTTAATTAGTTTTAAAAAGTTGAAAGATGGATAGGGCATGTTGGGCACGTGTACCTTGAAGACCCTAGAATAATTTTATGCCACCCGTGAGGATCCAAACTTTGACTTTGAACTCCCGGATAACGATGGCATTCTCAAACGTCTTGTCAATTTTTTTTTCCTCCGTAATCCTCCCCCCCTCTTTTTCCGATGTTCCTGGTACCTATGGATGGCAGAGTGAGTGGATGAAAGATGGATTAGTCTGCCTTATCGTTCACTGCATGAGAAACTTTATCATTTATCCTTTTTTCTTTGTTGCTCTTTTCAATTTCCTTATTTATTCATCTTCGTCTCCTTCACCGTCATTTTCCATTATCCCAGCGTTTCCATGTTTATACTGAAAGTTTATCAAGGAGGGCGCTCGATCATCCGGCGACAAATATTGGAATTTCCGTAATTTTAGGCGGAAATTGGTTTTGAAATTGGGCGGAGGGTGACTAATTTAGTGTTCAATTAGAATTTATTGTGAATTATTGTTTTTATTTATTGTTATTGGAGTATTTTGAACATATTATATCGGAAAAAAACGAATATTTAGTGCAAATCTGGAAACTTTATTCTTCGTCATTATACGGCAAATTAAGCCCGAGAGGACTCTCAAGGCAACGGGTTTTCAACGGGAGATGTGAGGAAAACGATCGAAAGGGTCGAATGATAAGGTTCACGAGAGGCTTTTTAATTTTATCGCTTAACTGTCTCGTTTAATCCTTTAATTTAAAAATATTTTTTTTAAAAAAGTGTTGAAAAAATATTTTAATTATGAGAGGCAGTTGGGTGCGTCGTTGGTTTTTGGGTATAACTTATACCTGAGAAAAAAGAAAAAAACAATCCGGTGATTATTTTGTGAGATATTTATCAAAATATATTTATACACTAGGGGGTACGCCCCCTGCTCGCTCCGCTCGCCAACCCCAATATGACCCACATGTGACCCCCATAATCCTTATTCCGACCCTTGTGACCCTTAATCTGACCCTCATGACCCTTAATCTGACTCTCGTGATGCTTAATCTGATCCTCGTAACCCTTATTCTAACCCTTATGGCTCTTAATCTCATCCCTGTGACCTTTAATCCGACCCTCCTGCGCCTTATTCTGACCCTTGTGACCCTTATTCTGTTCCTCGTGACTCTTATTCTGACAGGATGACCCTTATTCTGACCCTTATAACTATTAATCTCACCCCTCTGACACTTAATCCGAGCCTTCGGCGTCTTATTCTGACCCTCGTGACTTTTATTGTGACAGGATGACCCTTATGACTCTTAATTTTACCCTTCTGACCCTTAAACCGACCCTCCTGCGCCTTATTCTGACCCTCGTGACTCTTACTCGGTTCCTCGTGACTCTTATTCTGACCCTCATGATCCTGATTCTGAACCTTGTGACCCTTACTCTGATTCTTATGACCCTTATTCTAACTCTAATGACCATTATTTTGACCCTCGTGACCCTTATGATCCTGATTCTGAACCTCGTGACCCTTACTCTGATCCTTATGACCTTTATTCTGATTCTCATAACTATTATTTTCCCCCTCCTGACCCTTATTTTAACCCTTGTGGCCTTTATTTGTGGAGTCTTATTTCGAGTACCAAATTTTCATCACCAGAAGTCGATTTGGATTTTTCTAATATAGAGAGATGAGGTTGCATATCTCAGGACCCGCTTACTTAGTCGATTGCACCCATCCAAAATATCAGCCTTTAGTATTGTAATAGCTAAGATCATACGAAATTTCAAACTGCTATCTCCTTTTTTTATAACGTTATCGTGCGGACGAGCCTTTTCATGAAAAAACGGCAACATCTTAAAAGTTTGTATTAAAGGATTTATATATTTATATTCACCTAGATAGAGGCCTACGCGATGAGTATTTTGAAAAGAAAATTGAAATCGCTCCGGTAGTTTTTGAAATACTCGGGAAAAATGAAATTTAAACAAGTTGTGATATCTCAGGAACTACTGGATCGATCGGGCTGAAACAGCGCGTCAATGTTGAGCTCAATCATAGCTACAATGAGCCAAAATTTCAGATTTTTATCCACGAATTTCATCGTATTTATGTTGAAATTTCTAAAAATTAATGACCAAAAACCCAAGTTGTCACATACATACACAGACATAACTCTAAAAACATTATTTCTTCACGTCTCATAACAAAAACGGAGAATCCCGTCCCCGATAAGTTGAATTTTTAACTGAATGTCGAATCGTGTAGGAGACGTCCTCATGTTGTTATTTTTTCAGAAATATTGATTCCATCTATAAGTGATATTATCAATCAGGAAATTTAGTGAACTAATTCGTTAATCTCTGTGAAATTTGGGAACGCATTTGAGCACTCATTTCCAAAATACTAAAGCACATTCCCATAACATAAATACAAACAGGCAGAATATATAATCAGTTGTGTTCGTTCGGTATTCGGATTCGAGATTGGTATAATGATCCCTGGGCATCGATGATGCGTGAAAATGTCGATTGTCTGCTGGGTTATGCCACTGGGCCCTCGATAATTAGAGTCGTATTAATGAAGATCCACCCGCGTTCACTCAATGAGTACAGATAACTCGATTAGTTGGGTGTGCTCCAAAAATAGGGGTTTTAGTAACGTGAACTGTTTTAATGGGTGATGTTATTAGATTAATTAGAGGGTGATTCGGGATGTTAACATTGTGGATGTCGATGTTTCATTTCAACTCTTCAGATTTCAATGCTGGAGCCAAGTGATAAAACGGAATGAGCCATTTTTTTACCACTGGACCGGGGAAAAAAAGTTTCTAGTTCCCAGTTCAAATCTCCGAGTTTTAAAATACTATTGTATTGAAATTCTATGAGCTAGGAATCCTGAGAATGAGTAACTTTGCCACTTATTTTTAAGGAAATTTAGCCCAAAAAGTCAGTGAATTTTTCTCCGTTCGCCTGGGAAAATTTACTGAAAGTGAGGGTAATTTGTCCTGAAAATGTAAAATTTATCCTGCATTCCATCAAAAACTATCTCAGTTAGAGATAGCGCACGCCTTCTGCGTGTGACTGAATGAAGAATCACAATCATATTAAATTCACAGTTATTATTCCAATTCTACCCATAAGTCCAATAAACGCATTCGGTAAAATTTCACTTCCACTCGTCGTCATGGCCTCGAGATGGGTGTAAGAAAAAGAAACTGGTGTGGGCAATTTTATTGTACAGGCGAATAATTTTTACAACCATAGATGGGTTTTTTTACCGAACGAATCGTAAAATATTCTCTACAAACAGGTATTTTTTAGTAAAAAGAAACAATATTGATTTTAAGATTTTGATTTGGAATTGATATTTTTGATAACAGTGGAGACCTAAATGACCATATTATTCCACGAATTTGGTACGAATCAATAGAGGGACTAATCCAAAGGTAGTTTTCGAAAAAATTTGAGTTTTGAGATATTTCTAATTTTCATACTTGTTTCACTTAATTTTCTTTCAAAGCTCGGTTCACCCTATTTACACTCTATCATGGTTAAATTTGTTTTGAAGATTTTACAGTTTTAAAATTATAGGTTTATAAATACACTCATAGCACTACAACGTAACAAACAATTTTCGGTTTATCGACCGTTAAACCATGAAATCCAATTCACACGCATGTGAATTTCGTTAGCGGGAATATTTTTCGTTTCAATTTACTTGGGTCTATTGATCACTTGTAGTCTGGCAGGATATTGTAACTGATTCCGACGTTACGACCGGGTGTAGACCCAAGGAGCTCAGACTAATTGAGGTGCCGCTTTGGCATGTAAGCCTAGACTAAAGAAATATTTTAAAAGAATACAATTAAGCCGGAAAAGACAGTGCCATTATTGTACCGCTAGCAATTTTGGCGTTTTCAGAGACACGCGTGGCGCATTAGCCCGGTAAATCGAGCTCCTCCGACAGCAGTTCAATGTCCAGTGGGCAACCAATAAGTCGTAGTTATTGAAAAAATCAATTTTTTTATTTAATAAATTTTTTGAAATACGTCCAAATATAATACTTTAGCGGTTTAGCAGGCGTAAAGTACAATGACCTTGAACTTTACCTACCCCACGCAAAAAACCAAACAGTTTATGCATTACAAAAATTAGGATGTGTTACACGTGTCTGCGAAACAGTGAAACTTTACGTATTAATAACACAATATACTATTTAGGCAGGTATTACAAACAAAAAATGTCCTGAATTGCGCTAAATATTCGTTTTTACTAGCGTTTCATTTTGCCCCGTTAGTTCTGTGGAAGGAAAATTGAAAAAAGTTCATATAAAATTCATAAAAATTTACAATTCCCTCTAAAACCCCTGAAGAATATTCAACGTCACTTTTAACACAAGGAGTACTTGATCTAAAAATTCCTGTGGCTCTAAAGAGCTAACTAAAGAAAAAAGGAAAATAGAATCCCTTTTTTTTCCCTACACCAATGCCGGCCGTAGTACTCTCAATGATCTTGGTTTCTCGGGCTCGTTCGCCTCGTTACGTGCGTCCACTTTGAAGCCAAACGCAGTAAAGGGAAAACGAGAGAGCGAGAGGGGACAGGGAAGCGAGAGAGAGATCCAGGGAATATGGTGGGGGTGGTCTCTGGAGAAAGAGCCTTTATTAAATTCCGTCTGCGTTCGGGTCCAGAAGCTCTTTCATGGTCACAGCGCGTACTCACTTCGTGTACGAGTTGGACAATTGCCAGTGAGTGTTAGGTGTCGCAAGAGACGCCTTCACCCTTTTTTTTATTACGTAAAATGGTGAGAGAAAATTGTGAAGCCTGTAAAATCATCCCCTATCGTCTGCCAATGGCGATGACAACCCAGAAACTCAATCGAGTGTATTTAATGGTGGAGGCAGGAGGGCGAGTTTCACCCCTTCTTGGCGATTGGAAGGGAATTGGAATTGTTCCCTGTCTACCGGCGGATTCATTCGATTTTGTGTTGAAATCGCTGATGATGGAATGAGTGTTTTTTAAAAATATGGTCAATAGTATATTTCGTCACTAAACCGAAAAAAACTTTTCTGGCGAATATGAGTTTGCAATCATATGAGCTAGAAAAGTTTTTTTTGACCGTATGACGAACAGTATTTTTTGTTGTGACGGCCGTAGGCAGAGATTCACGGACGCGGAGCGGAGCGGAGCGTCCGTGAAGCGCTGCCTCACGGCCGGAATGACAAAAATATCTTTTTCATCACTTGTGCGTAAAGTAAAATTTTGCGCACGCTCCACGTTTTTTTGACCTTTGGGTGAAAGTGTTTTTTGACCTTTGGGAGGATACACGGAGAGAAAAATACACGACAATCTCGTGGAAGGTCTCTCCAAAAATTAGTGTACTACCCACCAACGCGGGGACATATCGCGGGGTACGCTAATAATAGAAATGTAACACTTCTATAATTCGGTGGAGCAAGTAAGAAAATACTAGGTGACGCTCTACAAAGTCGCGCGTTCGGGCATCCAAAAATTGGTGTGCCGTCCAATAAAATTTGCACTCCATGCGATAATCTACGTGTACTGCGAGACCAATTCATTTTTCAAATCACAGAGGTCACCACTTAGTAAAGGAGAACAGACGAAAATTCATTGAGTGGCACACTAAAATTGGTGCTTTTTTTCATGAAAATCAGAGTTGGTTATAAAAAAAAAAAGACATTTAACGGTCGAAATATTCCCCATTATTTTCGATGACTTTACTCCACCTCACTGTTAACTGACGAATTCCTTCGCGAAAGAAACATGGCGATTTTGACTCAATAAATTCATCGATGCTTTTTCGGACCTCGTCTATTGTTTTGAAGTGCTCATCAGCTAGGTGGTGTTGAAGAGACCGAAATAGGTAGTAGTCGGATGGGGCAAGATCAGGCGAGTAAGCCGCATGAGGGAGAACCTCCCATCCTAATTCATAAATAATATCCTTAGTAGCTTTGGCGACATGCGGTCGAGCGTTGTCATGTTGGAGAATCACTTCTCTACTTCCGCTGCCAGTATATGGCCTCTTTTGCTCCAATGCATCATTCAAATGAATAAGCTGTTGTTGATAAACCTTCGCAGTAACAGTTTGGCCAGGTTTAAGTAGCTCATAATATATCACACCCTTCAGATCCCACCAGATACTCATCACTTTTCTCGCATAGACATTGGGTTTCGGAGTCGACGTCGATGGTTCGCCAGGATTCACCCACGATTTTTTGCGTTCAGGGTTGTCGTATAACACCCACTTTTCATCGCCGGTAATGATTTTGTATAAGAAATCTTTTCTTTTAAATCGAGTCAACAGAGATAGCGCCGTCTCCAGTCCTCGCTAGTTATTTTCGGGGCTCAGATCATGAGGAACCCATCTACCCTCCTTTTGAATTTTGCCAAGTTGATGTAGGCGATGAGAAATGCATTGTTGAGTCACTCCGAGTTATAGTGCAAGCTCTGTTTATCTTTGAGCAGAATTTTCAGCCAAGAGTTTAATTTAAAGAGTTTAAAGAGTGGAATTTTTGCAGCTGACCCGGCCATTCTCGATCCGAAAGATCGAAATCTCCGTCTCTAAACCTCTGGTACCACTTTTTACACGTTTTATGTGTTACAGCGTTTTTTTCAAGAGCACTACAAATCATTTGAGTAGCCTCGGCAGCATTTTTCTTTAATTGAAATACAAAAAGAATGCAGTGCCTTAAATGTTGCTTATCGACAGACATCGTGTTTACTACTATTTTTTAAGGTTATGTAAGAAGTATTTACTGCTTCGGTAACTGAATACTACCAACATACAAAATATTGGAATATTGAGTTTTTGAATGCAATTATAAACCGCGAAATATAGGGGCACCTTATTAATTTGTACACCTAATATTATTCCTCCACTACTGCTGACGATAAACAAATTCTAGATAGACTTCTAATACTATAGGGGTAAGTTTATCCACCACCTCCTCCTTCTCCCTCCCACTATTCTCCCACTTCATAAGAAGATAATGATAATCAAAGACGATTTTTTAATCAACTTGTTCCCAAAAAACGAGTCGCAAAACTGGGTCTTCATGCAATTATAGTTCTGTTTCGTTTCATTCTCAGCAGTTATTAAATTTTCTCCATCCAACATTTCTCGTTCTCTACCGCACGAAAAAATTAAAAATTTAATATCACGACTTCGCCCATTTTAGTTTCAATGGTTCAACATTCTTTTTGTTTACAATGATGAATAAAATTTTCCACTGTTTTTTATCTTCATACGAAGTAAGTTGCAACCCAAACCACGGCTTTAATCGTCCACCAGGGACTATCCACATTGGAATTCCACGGGGATTTTACTCCCCGGTAAACTCGTGGTATGTGGCCTTTTTCCACCTATGGGGGTTTAGGTTATGTGCGTCCTATATATTTTCATCCTTTTCCACACCGGATTGATTCGTTCGGGGATCACGTGTGCATTCATTGTTCCCCACAGTATCCCCCACGTGAATATTGGGTGCGACGTGAATATTGGGCTCTCGGTTGAATAAAAAAAATGAGAGAATGGTTGAATAAAAAAATGCAAAGATACCCATCTTCATGGCGGTATACGTGTATATATGTGTATCAGTATGTGCGCATCGGTGGAACGAATATTCGGGGCATTTAATCACGATTGATTGCTCGACAGGACACTACTGCACACCACACTCACTGATTGAGTCAGTGGTACTATAAAAAGAGAGAATTCAATTTTTTTTCCGGGAGGTTTTTTTTTGTTGGGACCGATAATCTCTATTCTTTCACCGATTTTTTGATTCTCTGATTTGAAAATCAGTGATTTTCACGATTGTTTGACGCAATTTTTTTCATTCGCTCTCGGGTAAAATTATAAATAAAGATTTGAAAGAGATTCGAGAAAATTGAGAGGTTTCCGATATATTTATCAATAAGCTGTGAGCAAGAATGAATTGATTTTATTAGCAAAAACAGATTTAAATACATTATAAACTAGCGAACGGCCGCATTCGGTCTTCACAATTAGATTTATTTTATTTTATTCATTCTTGTTTTTATTACTAAATATATTTTTTCCTTAATTCACAGGTTACAACATTGAATAAAAAGGAATTATGTTAAAGATCAATCAAAAGTGGTCTTTTTGTGATGAAAACAAACACACGAAACAAAAGTAATTCAAAATCTCATTCGGTTAATAGAAAAATTTTACCATGTATTCCTGAAAATTTTAAAATAGTAAATTATGTCATCAGACGATAAAAGTATTATTTGATGAATGTGGGATTATATTCCACGCCGAAGGCGATTATATTCACATTCGTCAGATAATACTTTCATCGCCGTTTGACATACAATATTTCATGTCATTAGGCCCGATAAACCGCGATCTATCTAAGCGAAGCGAAGTTATAGAATCGCGGTGTTCGGGCCCAATGATATAAATGATTTTTCCCTGCATATGGTAAATGAATATCAGTGGTCCTCATTTCTGTGGGCGGGANATTCCTCCACTACTGCTGACGATAAACAAATTCTAGATAGACTTCTAATACTATAGGGGTAAGTTTATCCACCACCTCCTCCTTCTCCCTCCCACTATTCTCCCACTTCATAAGAAGATAATGATAATCAAAGACGATTTTTTAATCAACTTGTTCCCAAAAAACGAGTCGCAAAACTGGGTCTTCATGCAATTATAGTTCTGTTTCGTTTCATTCTCAGCAGTTATTAAATTTTCTCCATCCAACATTTCTCGTTCTCTACCGCACGAAAAAATTAAAAATTTAATATCACGACTTCGCCCATTTTAGTTTCAATGGTTCAACATTCTTTTTGTTTACAATGATGAATAAAATTTTCCACTGTTTTTTATCTTCATACGAAGTAAGTTGCAACCCAAACCACGGCTTTAATCGTCCACCAGGGACTATCCACATTGGAATTCCACGGGGATTTTACTCCCCGGTAAACTCGTGGTATGTGGCCTTTTTCCACCTATGGGGGTTTAGGTTATGTGCGTCCTATATATTTTCATCCTTTTCCACACCGGATTGATTCGTTCGGGGATCACGTGTGCATTCATTGTTCCCCACAGTATCCCCCACGTGAATATTGGGTGCGACGTGAATATTGGGCTCTCGGTTGAATAAAAAAAATGAGAGAATGGTTGAATAAAAAAATGCAAAGATACCCATCTTCATGGCGGTATACGTGTATATATGTGTATCAGTATGTGCGCATCGGTGGAACGAATATTCGGGGCATTTAATCACGATTGATTGCTCGACAGGACACTACTGCACACCACACTCACTGATTGAGTCAGTGGTACTATAAAAAGAGAGAATTCAATTTTTTTTCCGGGAGGTTTTTTTTTGTTGGGACCGATAATCTCTATTCTTTCACCGATTTTTTGATTCTCTGATTTGAAAATCAGTGATTTTCACGATTGTTTGACGCAATTTTTTTCATTCGCTCTCGGGTAAAATTATAAATAAAGATTTGAAAGAGATTCGAGAAAATTGAGAGGTTTCCGATATATTTATCAATAAGCTGTGAGCAAGAATGAATTGATTTTATTAGCAAAAACAGATTTAAATACATTATAAACTAGCGAACGGCCGCATTCGGTCTTCACAATTAGATTTATTTTATTTTATTCATTCTTGTTTTTATTACTAAATATATTTTTTCCTTAATTCACAGGTTACAACATTGAATAAAAAGGAATTATGTTAAAGATCAATCAAAAGTGGTCTTTTTGTGATGAAAACAAACACACGAAACAAAAGTAATTCAAAATCTCATTCGGTTAATAGAAAAATTTTACCATGTATTCCTGAAAATTTTAAAATAGTAAATTATGTCATCAGACGATAAAAGTATTATTTGATGAATGTGGGATTATATTCCACGCCGAAGGCGATTATATTCACATTCGTCAGATAATACTTTCATCGCCGTTTGACATACAATATTTCATGTCATTAGGCCCGATAAACCGCGATCTATCTAAGCGAAGCGAAGTTATAGAATCGCGGTGTTCGGGCCCAATGATATAAATGATTTTTCCCTGCATATGGTAAATGAATATCAGTGGTCCTCATTTCTGTGGGCGGGATATGACTATGTTGAAATTTTATGATCTAATTTTAACGAGAAGAACTGAAAGAAACATCGTCGGGAAGAAATTTAAAAAATAATGTTTCAATGGCTCCAGAATGTTTTAAAATCGATATATTTTTTCGAATCATAGAAGAATACCCATAAATTCGATTTCTATCCTTATCTTTTGATAAAATGATAATAGAGTAAGTGACAGAAATTGAGAATTGGCGAATAAAAATTTTATTGAATTATTATTATGTAACTAGTAGGTTCATGAGAAAACATTGTGAATTAATCAATTTCCCACTTGTTGTTCTCAAAAACACTGATTGAAAATCAATAGGGGAGGGTAGGGAAAAACGGACCGCTAGGGTAAAACGGGCCACTGACAGAAAATTGATAATTTTTGTCTTTGCTTCCGAATGGAAGCTTTGTAATCGTAATTTTTTTCAATTTCTTAATTTTGGGTGAAAATACCTAGAAATGTCATGAAACGTGACATCCCACACGGAGAGACATATTCAGTAAAAATTACGGAACTCACAATTCACTCACCGATTACGGAATCGACTCAGAAAATTTAAGTGACGGTATAGTATTTTTTTACAGGAGATTCAGTTAAACATTAAGGAACGCTCCGGAAAAATTCAGGGACAGTTCCGTAAAATTTCCTACCACCACATTTCGCTCCGGAATTACGGAAAACATACGTAATTTTTATTGAATATTTCTCTCCGTGCATTGAAATTTTTCGAGATAAACTCGTTTTTGAATTTCTTTGGTCGGAATTCACTTTTGCGCACTATGACATGGGTAAAAGTTAGGGAAACCTTTTGAAGCTTTGACTTCTAGTTAGGATCATCAAGGAACATTCCTATATCAAATTTTAGGTCGATATATTTGATCGTTCTTGACATGGAACAATTCACCCAAAATTCTTGAGAACAAAAAATTTACACATCTATATTTCACCTTTCATTTTCACATCAGGATAACTGCGAAAGCCATATCACATGAATATATGGTTTTATTTTTTGAAAACAAGCATTGAAAACCATTCGGAAGCCTACTAGCAATGAAATTGGTAGAAATGAAAATAGGAGAAAAAAAATACGTGGAGAGTAGTAGTCATATGTAATCCATCAAATGGCTTTTGCCGCGCTGCCTGTTTAGACAAGAAATGAATATAAAAATGTCTGTTTTACCTTTAGACACACATATTCCTAGGAAATATTGGTTTTTCAAAGACATTTGTGGTTTGTGGTGATTAGCAAATCCGAGAGCAAATCTGATCAAATTGCGGTTCAACGACACTTCTTGTCTATAAAACTCCTGTGACGGTTACCTGAAGGAAAGAAAAAAAAATAATTACCAATTTTCTATCAGTGGTCCGTTTACCCCGCGGTCCGTTTTGCCCGACCCTCTCCTAGCTCTTAGCAAGATTTAGGAAACGATTGAGTAACTAATAGAGTTATATAAAAACTAATTAATTTGTAAATGATAATTTGTGTTACTCGCTATGAAAAAGACGAAAAACCATTTAGCAATCAGCTTCAAAACTATCTCAACTTCCTTCACCATCACAACAAAACAATTAATCTCTCCTCAATATCCCCAATAACCCAAAAGAGAAGAATGAGGCAAATTAAAACAGGCCAGAAAACAATTGTTCCCCATGGAATTTATCTCTCTCCCCAATCTATCCCCGGTAAATAAACCTCGAAGTTCTTCTATTTAAAGTCAAGAGACCGAACTTAACGCAATAAATATACGATAAGGACAAGGTCACGTTGTGCTGTAGAGTGGAAAACGATAGAAATCGATATGTATACACTGAGAGAACCGTTTTCGATGGCAATTTATGACTCCAGTACCGTCAAAAGTAATATCGGCTGCACAAACACGTATACTGTATTGTGGGGTAATTCACCGTTTCATGGTTATTGCTCGTATTCATTCGTGTCTGAATTCGAGTAAACTGCCTAAGGGGAAGAGCGATCTGTGGAATAAAGACGAAATGAGAATGGAGAAAAAGAAATCTGAAGAAAACAAAAGGAGAAGAAAAGCTCCGAGTGCATGAGAATAAGAAAATAAAGGGTCACGAGGCGATTGTTCATTTTTTTTGTCTGGTATTGTTTTGTTGTAAAAATGAATTTTAATGAACCATTTATGTTTGGAGATTTTCGCTCCCTTTGTGGGGAAAAAATAGAGAGGTTATGATGCTCAGGTTCTTTGTTAAGGAAATAGGGAACTTGCATGTTTTTAAATTTTTTTTCCCTCAAATATATGATCTCAAGAATCCATATTTGATAAGGAAACGCACGGAAAATAGTTTAATAATTATTTATTTGCTTTTAAAGACTGCATTTTTTAAACGTTTTAAACAGGCCGAAATTTTCGTGTGAGGTCATCAAGCGGTTTAGTACAACTGTCTGAATGTACGAAAATACTCTGTTCGTGTATTTGGCTGCAAAATATCAGAAAACCCGCATCGAGTGATGAAAGTTCCTTGTAAATATTGTTTTGTACTAGGATGTACAAATATAACAGTAAAGATTATACAATCACGGCTTTCGACACTTTGACACAAATTTCTCGATCACGCCTTTTGAAAATCATTTTCCAGCACAAACTTCATTTGTAACCGCCAATATATTTTTTATCCACTTTTAATAAGTGTTTTAAACATAACCTCCTCGATTTGTTTTGGTTGAACGCTCGCACTTTGAGAGGATTGAATAACTCAATAGCGCCTCAGTGGCTGCAAGGGGAACTTGATTCCGGTGAGTTGACGTTATGATCCCAAAAAAGTGTTCAAAATTAATGCATTCTTAAAGTAGCTCTACCCTTACAGTAAATTCAAAGATTATTGAAAACTGCAAAAAACTTGCAGAAAACTCGATTAGATTCGGAATTTTAATTTTTTTCTCAATTCAATTATCGTTTTGGTTTTTCAAAGAAAAAATGTTTAAAAATTAGGTTTTAATCCAGTGTCTTATGTGAAAATCAACATTTCCATTGTAATCAAAGATTAAAATCGGATTTTTTTTTCATTAGATGTGAAAAAATCAATAATTTTTTTGACACCTCATAAAAAATAATCCACCATTTTGCAAACAAGTTTTAATATTTATTTATAAGAGGGAAATGTTTAAAAAAATATCAATATTTTGCGAAATTTAATTTGCATAATACTGACTGGGTATGAATTTTTTCAAATTTTTTCCATGCAATTTAGTTGAAAAATTTAAAAACTGAAAATATCCAAAAGTACGGCTTAGCTTGGCGGAAGGGTAGAGCTACTTTAATCAGTTATTGCAAAATATCCAAACCACTTTTCGGAAAATTCTGGAATGGTTCATAGACTTCAAAGACTATTCATTTGAGAATATTCAAAGCCTGGACTCTTTTGAAGTTCCCTATTCTGGAGTGAAAATGAGATTGTTAAAGGATTTATGTAATATTTCGGGAATATTTCGGAGAGCAAGCTTCCACCGAACAGTTTTGAAGCATAATTCATAATTTTGCTTCCGAATGGAAGATTTGTAATCGTTCAAATTTAAGTTTTTAATTTTTTATATATGGGCCATTCCGCCAAATATCGGCGGAAATCTGGCCTCAAAATTTTCGACAATTTTTTTTTTGCTTCTTCTGAATTCTTATGTATATAAAAGAAGATTTTTCAACGCGTAAAGGTCCCGCGGCTCAATTAGAGGCCGTCCGCATGATTACGAGTTTTAGACTTGAAATTTTTCGTTCTTATAGAACGTATTAAAAGATGCTAAGAAAAAAAATCGAAATATAGTTTTTGATCGGAAATTTTCTGAATTTTCCGAAAATGATGTTCATTTTCTCCCTCCACTCCTCCTCCATCGTGAAAATCGAAAAAGAAACCTCTAAACGTCATTTTTGGCAAATTCGCCATTTTTTTTTTCAATCTGATATTTTATCTCAAAAATTCAGAGAATTTCCGATCAAAATCATATTTGAAACTTGTTCGCTCCTATGATGCTCATCTGCAGAAAAATGATTCTAAAAAAGCGAATATTCGAAAAATAATAATATTGTCGGAAGAAGACGATATTTCCATAGAAGATGATGATATTATAGAAAATAGAGAATGTTTCCATGAAATATGGTCTTGGTTCTATGATATTCATCATTTTTCGAATATTCTTTTTTTTGTCTGTTATTTTTCTTTACTTGAGCATTATAGAAGCGAACAAGCTTCAAATATGATTTTGATCGGAAATTTTCTAAATTTTTCAAAAAAAAATATTAGATTTAAAAAAATGGCGAATTTGCCAAAAATGACATTTAAAGGTTTCTTTTTCGATTTTCACGATGGAGGAGGGGTGGGGAGAGAAAATGAACATCATTTCCAGAAAATTCAGAAAATTTCCGATCAAAAACTATGTTTTGATTTTTTTTTCTAAGCATTTCTACGAATGTTCAATTCGATTGAACAATTTTCGCGTAAAATCGTTAAACCTTGCGCAGCCCCTCCAATTAAAAGACGGGACCTTTCCTAGTCGAGAAATCTTTTTTTCTATACACAAGTAGTACAAAGAAGCAAAAAAAAAAAGTATCGAAAATTTTGAGGCCACATTTCCGCCGATATTTGGCGGAATGGCCCATATGCAATGCAAGAGCAAATCTGGTCGCAATGATAGCTACTTATTTTTTAACGAAATCAATAAATACATAACGATCATTAATAATATGATAAACCACTAGCCAATTCATGCGCGTGAACACTGAGAAAAAATTAAATTTACAGAGTAAATTTACTAACTACAAGAAAATCCACACATTTCAAATGCAAATATTTATAAACATTTCCTTATGGCAAGCAAACTTACTTAGCAGAAGTAATTTTTTTCCTCAGTGAAGCGTGCTTCCTTTCCTAGTCATCTAAAAATGTCAAAACATTTTTCGTTGGTCACTAAAAAAAAATTCTTTTTATCTTCATCACAAAATTATGCCCATGACATTCTCCACTTCTCCCATCCTTCCTGTTGAACGCCTCAATTAAAATCATGCATCATTTCTCGTTGTGAAATTTTTAAAGGAAAAAATCTTTTAAAAAATTGTAGAAAGGTCTCCATAGTTCATTGGTCATTCTGTCGTTGAGAGTGACTCATCGACTGTGCTGCATTCCCATACTCAAGTGTGTTAACCTCTCCTCCCATGTACTCTCCTCTGATCACTTATACGCCCGCAACGCGTGGCTGCTTGTTGTGGTTCTCTCGCTCTTTCTTCCCGAGTCGTTGAGAAGAGAATGGGGCACTGGACCCTGGTTTTACTAAACCTCAAACTCACTCTCACTTCTCATGAGACGGGAGTGAGTGAGAGGATGTGGCGACAGAGAGGGAGAGTGCATTTTACGTATTCCAGTGCTCTAGGAGTAGACGAACCAGGAGTGTAACTTTTAGTTTTCGTACCAGGGGGTTTGTGCATTAAATGCAAATGGAGTATTACAATTTTTATTTTTATTTTGCTTTTTGTTGTTCAAAAGATGAGGGGAAGCATTGAAAATTCATCTCACGAGGGGGATATATGTGTTAATTGAGACATTTTTGTTAAAATCCCTCATTATGAAAACAATTTAATAGTATATTCCGTCACTAGGCCAAAAAAAAATTTACTAGCGCATATGCAATCATATGAGCTAGAACAGTTTTTTTTGGCCGTATGACGAACAGTATTTTTTGTCATTCCGGCCGTAGGCAGAGTTTCACGGACGCTCCGCTCCGCTCCGCGTACGGCCAAAAAAAACTTTTCTGATGAATATGATTGATGCCCTCGCCTTCGGCTCGGCCTGCAAACTCATATGCGCCAGAATAGTATATTTCAGCACGTGTGGGGCAATATCGTCTTTTTCGTCATTCAGGCCCGTTAGGTAGCGCCTACTATAGCTGTCTTGAGGGAAGCTAAATGGCGTTTAACAGACCAGGTCTGTTAAACGAAGCACAGGTATGGTTAACTCGAGTTAGCAGCCCTAGGACAATAAAAACATACAGTTTCTAGATGGGCAACCCACAAAACCTTCGTAGGAATACAACATGAAGTGTGCGGTTATCGCTGTCACTTGCTTGAAAACTCGGCGGATCGTTCACCACTAATACGATGCGCCACCGTCATTGCCGATGACATCAGGAGTTGTTATTCCGTTGCTAGGGAGTCAGTCGTAACTTGAGGGTTATATTGTCAAAATATTAGTTTAATAAAGAGATTATATTCACTTTCTCGTTATATATCTATTTTGAATAGATTATATATATATTTCTATTAAAATGTGATGAAAAATTTGAGTATGTTGTGAGAAGAAGAGGAACGATGAAAAAGAAAAGTTGTAAACTGTAGATGTTCACACGTTGATTTTCTCATGAGAATA
>NW_021680462.1:504356-585694 GCF_001412515.2 Diachasma alloeum | reverse complement strand
TCCCCTTCCCCTCCCCCTCACCTTCAACGGGCCTTCATGACAAAAAATAGTATGTGTCATACGGACCGTGACGTCGGTTTGCGATTCGTGTGAGTTAGCAGCACTCGGCAGTCGGTAAGACAGGACTCGTGCTGCTAACTTCACACTCATCGCAAACCTCCGTCTACGGTCGTAATGACACAATATACTATAACGTGTGTGGGGTTTACAGTATGAGCCGAAGGCGAGTGATGTAACCACACACGTTAAGGACGAAATTTCCCAACAAGTACTGAACAAAATTTTATGTCACGAAGCCTGAAACCGGCTGAATTAGACACGAGACACGAAGCGTCGAGTGTGTAATCCAGCCGGTTTCAGGCATGAGTGGCATAAAAGTTTTTTTCGGCCTAATGACGAAATATACAATTAAAACATAATAAAGAATTAAATATTTCATTTATTGATATGCTTTTCCAAGTGACTCTCTATATTATAAAAATCCAAATCGACTTTTGGTGATAAAAATTTGGTGCTCGAAATTAAGACTCCGAAATTAAGGGTCATGAGGGTCAGAATAAGGGTTATGAAGTTCAAAATAAGCGTTATGAGAGTCAGAATAAGGGCCACAGGCATCAGAATACGGGTCCCGAGGGTTAGAGTAGGATTCAAATAAGGCACATGGGAATCAAAAACCAAGAGTCACCAGGGTCAAAATAAGGTTCGCGAGGGTTATAATAAGGCTCAGATTAAGGATCCCAATAAGAGTCACAAGGATCAGATTATGA
This sequence comes from Diachasma alloeum, assembly GCF_001412515.2. Classification (NCBI taxonomy): domain Eukaryota; kingdom Metazoa; phylum Arthropoda; class Insecta; order Hymenoptera; family Braconidae; genus Diachasma; species Diachasma alloeum. The sequence continues at coordinate 584,927 of NW_021680462.1, read as the reverse complement.
TTCACAAAGGTCAGATTAAGGGTCAAAATAAGGGCCACGAGGGTCAGATTAAGGGTCACAATGGATCAGAATAAGGATCATGAGGGTTAAATGGGGGTTAGCGAGCGGAGCGAGAAGGCGGCCTAGCCCCCTAGTTTGAAATAAAAATACCATGAAATATTTCCTGATAAGCATTAAATCCAGGAAATGAATGTATCTTCGAATTTTGTCCAAGGCACTCTTTTTTGAGACTATTCCATATAGAGCAACAGGCAAAAAATATCAAATTTTGGCAATTGTTTTCATGTTTTTCATCCATTATAATGAGGTAAAAATCGCTGGAATCGAGGAAAATGTTTCGTGGAGAATTTAAACCGTAATTACCCCAAAATCCACCATAAATTCCCCTTCCCCCCCCCCTCAAACCCTCTAAAACTACTCTCTGGAAATAGTTCATCAACCACAATTCTCCATTGCGAATGCTTCTCGCTGAACAATGGACCCCTCATCCCCCACTCCAAGCACCGCCATTCTCCGACCAAAAATCCTCAACTTTGAAGCAGCTGATTGAGTCATCAAAGGCAACAGGATGCATATTCCCGTTATCTCTTTTATGAAAGTCCCCCATATTCTCAACGCAATGCTAATAGTCGAATGCAGTGAGGGACTTTTTTTTAGAAACAGTTCGAGCATTTCCCGGGAACAAATACAAACATTAGACGTACGAGCCCGATAAAATGACATGCTAAAAACATGCACAAGAAATTCCTCAATCATCATTGAAAAATCATGGAAAAGGGCCGCGTGAAAAATTAAGGGATTTTTATGATGGATAGAATGATTCCACGTTTGTCACGACTTACAACTCTTGAGACGTTGAGACAGAATTCTTTCGACGATGAATAAATAAATTCAGTTTATTGAAGATATGAATAATCTACAAAATGTTATGGAGAAGAGGAGAAAAGTCGAAGGAATCCACAACTGACGCGGCTGGGTTCGACGGCTGTCAGGGCTAATGAAGCGAAAGTTTGACGGCAAGGGATAAATAAATAATATTGGGCGCCAGTCAATTTTATTGAGAAATTGACAAACAGAAAATAAAGGATGATTTCAATGATTAAATGGTAAATTGGGAGGTTCCATTAGGAAGACCCAATAATGAAAGATAGTCTAGCAGTGATGCATCTTCTCGTCTCGTCGAGAATTAAGAGATTCTCTCTTCTCGTCTCGTCTCGTCGCGTCTCGTCTCGTCTCGGCATGTCTCTCGTCTCGTTTGTCTCGTCCCGTCTCGCGGCATCACGATAGTCCAGTCAATGAAACCGGTGAAATCTCATGATTATTCGGCGGTGTACGAAAAATTGTTATTCGATGGCCGAAGATGTTCCGAACAAAATATCGAAATGTTTAAATTTTGTAGATGTTTTGTTTACAATTGCATTGAAAAGTATGGCCCCCTAGGCCTGAAACTCCGGAGATCGTTCGTGTATCGGATAATAAATCAATGCATTAACTTTATCCTTCATGAACATTTGATGTGTTCAGAATATATTTCTGAGGAAGAAAAATTGATCGCAAATTTTTTATGTGGAGAGCTCAAAAACATTGTGAATTTTCAGACATTAACGGTCATTCATGCAAGTTTAATTGATTATTAAATTGAAAGAATAAAGACAAATTCTTGTTGAAGAATTCGAGTATTTTTTAAATGAATGGAAACGGTGGAAGAATTTTCGGTGGTAACGAGAGCTGATGTCTTATATATGAAGGAGATGGCATTTTCTGGGAGACTGTCATATCAACGCACAACCGAAACTACCAAGCTATAAACATGAAATTTTGTATGTGGGTTCCTTTGGTGACATAAACACTCACTAAGGCCGGAATTTCCGAAATTCATTCCATAAGGGGGTGAAAAGTATGTATTTTTTTCATACGAATTCGGAAACTGTTGAAGTTGGAGACGTGAAAATTTTCATGTGGATTCTACATTCGAAATTAGCCAACACTTGTCTTTTTCTTTTTTGAAAATCAGTACCTGAGGGTGTGCAATGTATAAAGTTCCAAAAATTTCTAAAACTTTCTCCAGATTTATAGAATTTAAAAAAATGGAGAATTTTCTCGAAAGGAAAAAAAAATTTTCTGATTGAATTTTCGAAATTTCTAGAACTTTTGGAATTACTTGAGAATTTTCTAAAACAGCCAGTGGACAATTTTGTTCTTTTTTGTTGTGACAAATTTCCTAATTTTCAGATTTTTTTAAAATTCAGCTTTCCTAAAAAAAAAAGCAAATTCAAGAATTTTCTGAAAAAATGGGGAAACTTGGAAAAAAATCAAGAATATTCTGTGATTTTCTAGAACATCCGAATAAATTCGAAGTTTTCCAGAAAATTCGACGAAATTCTTGAGTTTTTTAGAACTTTGAAAAATTCGGCGCTTTTGCATACGCCCCTATGCAACATAAAAATTACTTGAAAATTCTAGAAGCTTCTAGAGTTTAGAAAGAAATTCGAAAAAAGTCTCAAAATTTGCAGAACGTTCATGAAAATTCGCGTGTTTTTTTTCACAAAATTTTTCGAGAATCCTTCCTTAACAAATCATTGAAAAAATTCTCATGTTTTCTAGAAAATTCTGGAGAATTCGGGGAGTCGCCAAAAAATTCCGGAAAATCTTCAACGAATCGTCGTTTTCCAATAAAAAATAAGATGCAGAAGAAGGGAATTATCCGGGCAACATCGAAAGCTTACTTATCAATGAAGAAATTATGAATCAAAGAAGGAAGAGGCTTTCTACGGCCCTGTAACGGTCCCATACACGCCTCTCCATGTGACTCGCCTCCCTAGACTGGAGGCGCCATGCAGTATAGCTTTCCCAAGTCAGTGGCAGTGATCGCTCGGTTACAATCGCTCGATTCACTCTCTCTACTCCACTCAAGAGGGAGAATCGTCACCCGCAACGCGTCCCCACACCCAACTCCTCAAAATCTTCCGCATCATCACAACAACAAGGCTCCAATAACAAAAACAAACAAAGTCCTCGATATCGCGTGAAAATAATTGCCTTTACTTTAAGGCACAAGAGCTTAATTAATTCGTCTCTATTCCTATTATTTTTATTTTATGAAATTATGTTTCCTGAGTTATTCCCGTTGTTGCATGGTGAATAGCGAGGCCGAGTGATTGTTTACATGAATACCAGGAATTTAAAAAGTGTCAGGTGTGCCTCAGTGGTTGTGTATGCAAAGGAGTGCGTCATGCGTCGATGGGGAAAGAACAGAGGAACAGCGTATCACGGGTTCTTACCTTTCAGATAACGACCAACCGCCGTACAAGCGACACCACAAGTGTTTCCCGGGTTTAGAATTGAAGAGAGCGTGGATGTACCCCACAGTAAACAGTTACTCTTGACATCCGGAGGTCAATCACGACAAAAAGCTGTTTATTTACGCGATTTTGAGATTGATTAGAAGCAAGATTTGTTTCTGTGTTGTTTTTTTCTCGATTATTTCAAAAAAGGGAAGACCTATGATCATAAATGTGGTATCACCTTGAGGACCTCGAATTTCCCGGCAAATCAAGACGTCGTAAATCCATTTTGCCCGAGTGGTTCCAGAGAAATCTCCAAAAAACTGTGTTATCGATCTTTAATTGATTTCTTCGATATATCGAGGAATAATCGATTAAAAAAGATTGTCAAATAGTGAATGGAATTGAAAATTTAGCTATGCATCGTACTGGGTCTCGTCTCCTCATCTGAAGGAATAAATTCACCAATTGACTTAAGAACCCGACATATCGATCTTCATGAATGGAAAGTGAGGTTAGCTTTGTTCCGCGAGTGTTTTTTTTTTATTATCTCGAGAAAAAAAAAAGTTTGAGAGATAATACTAGTGGCAGCTCTAAGCTCGCGAGTTTTCTGAGCGATAACAGTGTCATATATCCATTTTGACTCAGTGGTTCCGAAGAAATCTGCGAAGACTTGTGTTATCGATCAATAATCGATTGCTTCGATATCTTGAGGAATAATCGATTGAAGAAGATTTCCAATAGTGAATGGAATTGGAATAAATTCACCAATTGATTTAAGACACCCACATATCGATCTTCATGAATAGAATGTGAGGTTAGCTTTGTTCCGCGAGTGTTTCTTTGATCATCTCGAGAAGAAAAAAAGGTTAAGAGATAAAACTACTGACATTATTAAGCTCGCGATTTATCTGAGTGGTAACGGTGTTATAAACTCATTTTGGGTCAGTAGTTCCAGAGAAATCGGCGAAGACTTGTGTTATCGATCAATAATCGATTGCTTCAATATCTCGGGAAATAATCGATTGAACAGGATTGTCAAATAGTGAACGATCATGAGATAAAACAAGCGTTCGATTTTAGAATTCTACATATCGATCTTCATGAATAGGGAGTGAGGTTAGCGTTGTTCCGTGAGTGTTTCTTTTATCATTTCGAGAAGAGAAAAAAGTTGAGAGATAAAACTATTGGTATTTCTAAGCTCGCGAGTTATCTGAGTGGTAACGGTATCAGAAACTCATTTGGGCTCAGTAGTTCCAGAGAAATCTGCGAAGACTTGTGTTATCGATCAATAATCGATTGCTTCGATATCTCCGAAGATAATCGATTGATCAGGATTATCAGAGAGTGAACGGAGTCGGAAATTCTCCTAGCTATTTATACTACAAGATTTGATCCCTTGAACTGAAGAAATTAATTGAAAAATTGTTTCCCTAATCTTAGATCCTCATCTACAGTAATTGTACGTGTAGTTCTGTCTCGTTCGTCTCGAGAACCAAAAAGGCTATAGTCATAAAATCTGTATGATTTTGAAGGTCTTTGATTATCCAATTGAACAAGACGTCATAAATCCACTTTGCCGCAGTGATTCAACAGCTATCCCGTAAAAATTGTGGTATCGATGAATAATCGATTTTGCAAATATCTGGAGGAATGATCGATTAAAAAGAATTGTTGAATAGGGAACGAAGTCGAAAATTTTCTGGGCTATCTATATTATAAAATTCATCTTAATTTCCTCAATCCAAAGATAAAATCGAAAAATCGATCATCTACCCGCAGATACCGATCCTCAATAATTGAAAGTGCGGTTATATCTAGTTTCGTGTGCTTCTTCTCTATTATCCTAAGAACGGAAAGAGATGCAGTGACAATTAATTAGATGTCATAAGTCCATTTTACCCCAGTGCTTCTAGAGATATCGCGTAAAAACTGTTATCGATGAAGAATCGATCTTCTCATACCTCGACAATTAATCGAGTGAAAAGGATCGTCAAATAGTTGACTCCACCGGTTTAACCCTCCTAAATAAAAAAAAAATCTTCATAAATATAAAAAAAGCGATTACCTAACCTCAAACTGGAAATTACTTCCTCGAAAGGGAAAGTGAAACACAACCCAATTTGTAATTACACTCGTAACATCAAACAAAATGTGTACAATCAATTAACAAATCCATCGAGCCGTGAGAAATTTCACAGACAATAACTTCTATTCATCGGTGAAAATCACATCACACTCATTCAGCTGCGGTGGGGAGAAAACTTTAACCAATGGAATAGTGTTTTTCCAATGAAAGATTCAACGAATACGTAAGAGGATTTTCCGCAGGATTTTGAAAAACATTGGTGAAGAATAGGGGGAGAGTGAGGGTGAGAGTGTCTGGGGGATCTAAATGCACACTGTTGTGAGTGCATGATGGTTCACACGAGTTACGCCCAGTGGGCCTGCTTACCGAGTACCTACAGGAAGAAGGTATGTACCCCAGGTGTTCGAACATGCCATTTCTTCTATTTTTCGATCTGCAGGATGTCCCTCTCCCCTTTACTGTTGATTTTTTTTACCGGTTTTTAATGGACCGCAGGTGGATGAATCGCTGGAAAATAGATTTTTACCGGAGTTGTTTCTCTCTCGGTGGGTTTAATTCCCTTCTCAGTAATTTCTTTCTTCTTCATTGGGTGAGGGAATTTTTTCTTGTTTTGCACTCTGTTGAGGCGAGGATGGGACGCGGGGGAGGGAGTTGGGGTCAGTGTGAAGGTCGTTGATTAAGTCATGTAATGGGATATTGGAAGCCCGTTCTGCTTTAGTAGTTCGGAAACAAGGATTTTCAATCTATTTTCTTTCATCGCTATGTGAAAGGGTACCTAGATACTTGTTCCCCGGAAAATCGTTCCCGGAAAATTGTTCCTGAAAAATCGATCCCCGAATAAATGTTCCCTATATTTATTTTCTGTGCCTCTTACCGTCTATATTTCCATAAGGGGGGGGGGGAGCATTTAGGAAAAGTCCTTATGGTTCCTTATCGAGTGGCGCCATCTATCGGAATTCTAGTACATTCTAGATTTTTCTAGAAAATTATAGATTTTTCTGAACATTCGAGAAAATTCTCCAGTTTTTTTTTAGAAATAAATTACAATTTTGAGGGATCCTTAGCCCTGGTCCGTAATATACCGACATTTGATTATTATTGGATGAAATAGATAAAATTTGTGGATGCCTGTTAAATTTCGCAAGGATGCTTGTATGTGCCGATTTCGTTGTGAATGAAATAGGTTGAATGTTTGTTTAGGGATTTCGGTTGTATACAATAATTCAATCATATTGTGATTATAAAAAATGCCTTATTATGACGAGACTATACAATGAACAATGCCTGCAGATGTATTTCTCCGCAGAAGGAAAGGGAAGACCATAGACGTATCCATGTAAAACTACGGCCGCATCAAAGATACAGCCAGCCGCAGACTTTTTTTTTTAAATAATCATTCAGAAAATGAAAACCCAGGAAAAAACGAAAAAAGAGACCATGGAAAAAATCGATACGAAAAAAAATGGGAAGCTTATAGGAAGAAAATTCAGGAAAGAAGGCCAGATATTAGCAATCGTAGCGACTTCTTTTTTTTACGCTCGTGACTCTTGTGATTGATCGTTTTTTGCAATTTTTTCGATTTTCCCGCCGTTGTGATCTTTGTGATCGTTTTTTTACGTTTGTAACCCTTGTAATTGGCTTTTCTTGATTCTTTTTTTCTGATGGATCCGGCGTTGTAATTCTCATTATCTTCCTTTTATCTTAAGGGGAGGTTCTGGGGAAATTCCTTAGTCGCGGACTATTGAAATGAGATTGTTCGTACGTTAAAGATCTATTAGTTATGTATAAAAACGAAGGATGAATGTAAAAAAAAACAATAGGTTTATTGTTTGTTGTTCCTCCACATGCTTGAAATTGAAAAAATCACCCAGTGGATTAAGTTTTTGAGCTACACAGGTTAATTTTTTTTCAAACAATAATTAGTCGTAATAACAATTGGGATTATTTTTTTCAAATTCAAACGGTAACCAGCAAATTTTGCTTTTTTTTCAAATGGAAAATTGCACTATGCATGCAAAATTTGAAGAGTTCATGTTTTTGGGGAACATTTTTCTGGGGAACAATTTCCTGGGTAACGATTTTCCAGGGAACATTTATCCTAGAACCTAGAATGTGAAAGGGAATGTCGGAGGGATGCATATACTGATTTTCTAACCGTGAGAGAACACTTTGATAATCTGATGGAGGTGAACGATCGGTGTACCTGAGGCTCTGCACGATTCTAGATGATTGCTTTGCAATTGTACGAATTTTTTTAAATTGCAGGGATTGGGGTTTTGCGGGTGAGTTGATGAGGTGTGAAGGAGGAAATTATTGGTGGAGTAATAGTTTAGGGAGTGCCGAGTTTTGAAGGGTTACCACATGAAAATTACAGTTGTGTTCTCACAATATTCTATATTCTCTATGGATTCATTCACGTTCATTCACATTCTATAAATTCATTCTACAGATTAATATTCGATGGATTTATTCTATTTCTAGTTTAAACTGGTGATAATGTTACGATTTTTGGAGTTCTTTTAATGTGTGATAGCACACGAATGGAAAGCTTATGAAGATGGAGATAATTTTAATTCCTTTCGTGATTATCGCATCCTTGACATTTTGAGACAGACTGACGCACATCCTGAAATTAATAGCCAACATCTGGATCTGTTTGAACGTTCTGTTACGAAGTTGATTCAGAATACGGTAATGGATATACGGTATTGAATTATAAATTACTAATGAATTATAAATTTTAATTATAGATTCTCAATCAATTCAATAATTTTGGTTTTCAGTTTAAAAATCAATAATCAATGCTTGGAAATTGTTCTTCTTTTGCTCTTTGTGAAACACATATGTTGATTATTTTGCATTTTTGCATTAATAGTGAAATTTTTCATTTGAACACAAATAGAATGGCCTACCGGGAGGTTGAATTGAAGATAGAGCAACTCGTAATTGTTCTTTTTATTCATATTTTGTTTCCTACTACCATTACGATTTCACAGGCTTCCCATTCTTACCGCCGTCCTACTCTTAACTGTACCCCATTCGGGCTAGGACTTCACGGGAAACCATGGAAAACCCGACTCATATAGCCGGCCAATTGTGCAGAGCCCTAATGTGCCCTCCTATGACACTAATTACAGGGGGACATTAGGCCACTGCACGGCGTCTACGCGGAAAGAAATATTTGATAGAAAATTGTCCTACCGTTCTATAAAAGTCTATCATGAGTCATCGTTTCCTCGTTTTCCCGAGTAGAAATTTCGTCGGTTTATCATCGGTTACCGATGCGGTGCAACCTACATGGTCACCAGTTCCACATAGGTTTCGACTTACAAGGTACTCACGAAAACGTCACGCAGTTACCTCACTAGTTACAAGTAGGTTGCACCCCATCAAAAACCCACGTGATTATTTATTTACCTCATTATTATCAAGAATTTGTCAGTGATTAATAACTCATTAATTGCCATGGGAAAGCATGCCCAATGTTGAAAATTGATTTCTACACGCAGAAAAAGAAAAAAAAATCACATTATCGGTGAGTGGTCACCCATCCAATTCCGAACCCTACTCGATGTTACTTAACTTTGGTGATCGTCTGTTGCACTGCAGTCCAAGTCCTCTATCCTGTGATTCTTGGGAATATAATATTTAGATATTCTAGATAAGGCGAAGATTCGGATTCTCTGGTGATTTACATATGATTTTGTCCGAAGCTTAATTATGACCCTTCCTAATTAATGAACCTTATTTTTGACTCCCATTTCTGACCCTCGGGTTCTTTAGTTTTGACCCTTTTTTGTGAACCTTATTCCTGACCCCTGTGACCCTTTCTTCTGACGTTTATTTTTGACTCCCATTTCGGACCCTCGTGACCCTCGTGACCTTTATTTCTGATCGTTAATTTTGGCCCTTATTCAGATTACTGATGGGTTCTCTAATGGGATCAGTTATGCCCGACCGGACTTGGACAATTAAATGTCTTTAACACCTTATAAGGGACAAATAAGTTACGAAGGGGTTGAGCTACATAAATTAGTAATCGGTGGTAAACTCATCTGTCACCCACAATGATTATCTCTACTAGTATTGTTGCGTTTGGAACCTGCCGGTTACACGTCAGGTACAACCTATGAGTCAGTAACCTGTAACAAACTCAGGTTCCGAATCCACATTGGTGGCTCCCGACGAAATTTCTACTCGGGTCTGTCCCGAAATTTAGTAAAAATTAATATATGATGATCAAATTCTATTCTACGTTAGAGAAATTTTATCCTGACGCAAAATAAATTTTACCCTTTCAGTCCAAGAATTTTTATGTAGATAACAACGAAAATTCTAGAACGGTTGGTAAATTTTACCCTACCGGTACAGTAATTTTTACTCTACCGGCACGGTAATGTTTATTTTTATCAGGATAAAATTTATGAAAAAACGTAGCATAAAATTTGACCATCATATATTAATTTCTGCTAAATTTCGGGATAAAAATGAGGAAACGATGACTCATGATACACTTTTATAGAACGGTAGGATAATTTTTGGGCAAGGGTGTTCCAAAGCGATCATCCATCCAAGTACTAACCACGCTAAACGCGGTGGCTCTTGGATGCCCGCCGGAGTAACACTTAACTCACCCAACCATTACGGTCGATCAAGTCGCAATTATTATTCTACATATTTTTGAAAAATTCAGAAAAAAACTTCTGCACACTGATAGAATGATTCATTTATTCCAAACGAGATTCGTTAACTATTAACGAATGGTAGAGTTGAATATGACCAAATGAATATTCGTTAAGAGTTAACGAATGGTCACTTGAATGGCGAAAGTCAAGTCAAACAAGGCTCCGCAAATATACATTCGTTAACTATTAACGAATGAACATTTGGCGGGACCAAATAGACCCTAACTTGCAACCAAAATCCATTCGTTAACAACAACTAATCCGTTCTATCAGTGCACTTTGAAAACTGAGTACACTGTAAGATTTTTTTAATTAAAATCATAAACAGTTTATTGTTTTACACTGATTCGGAGTTTCTCTCAATTACTAACGGATAAAATATAAATCCCCACATTTATTAAAATGGATTTTTTCAAGGTCTCCCTATTGATTTTCCCCATTTTACGATTTACTTATGCCTAATTTTAAAAGATATCGTATTTTGCGCTTAAATTGACTTATGTTTCCTCGTTGTTAATTACGGAATGAGTAGACTGAAATACGGAAAAAATCATCGTAATTTTCGAATACGAAGTCGTAAATTACGATTATGCCATCGTAGATGAAAAATTCGAATTCTGTTTGATTATTTAATGCCTAAAGGTGGTTAGGTGGCGCTGTGAGTGCGAATTTGAAAGGGGCATTTACGCAGTTCCCGGTAGCTTAGTTGGGCGGGGCGGGATTTTTCTCTCTCTAAATTCTAATTCTCTTTAGTAATATAATCGTAATTACCGAAGAAAAAAAATTAATTGTAATTACGTTTGGTAACATAATTGTAATTATCGTGTTTGAACAGCATAATCGTAATTACGATTATACCATCATAATTTACGGTGATTCTGAGTGATACTTACGCTTCAACTTCAAGCGTAAAATACGCTAAGGGAGATTAGGGCAAAATGGTCAGCGGGGCAAAATGAGACTGTAAAAGACCTGTAAAATTTTCGGTTTTATATAAATGATTGATTGTTCTACAGTTACTAATGAAATACCCCATTGTGAATAGATTTAAAGTATAGTGTAAACATAACTCAGATTACAAAGATGACAATCTGAAAAAATTCTAAACAGAAGATAATAAAAATAGAAGCATTTTGTTTAATTTAGCGCTCAATTCTTAGTCTAGTATTATTGATAATGATTTACTAATAAATGCCAAAATAGCACAGTCTGATGAAAAAATCAGCTATTCGAGTTGAGAAAAAGATTGAAATCTAGAAAAAATATTGAAAAATTACGAAAAAAATAATTAAAAATTCGGTGCCTAATACGAAAATTAGCGTGAGTGTCAAACTTTTGTGATAAATAATTTATGTATCTGGATACTCCGAATGTAGAGGATGCCTTAGTCAAACGAGAAACGATTGTTTAAGAAAATAATTGTATAGAGAATTTGATGGATTCAAAGTTCAAAGATTCAAGTTTATATAAAGCATAAATTTGACCAGGCATAATCCTTGCGATATTTGATTCTTGCGGCGTTTGACCCTCGCGAGGCACAACTCTTACCCGGTATAATGGTTGCGACGTTTGATCCTCGAAAAGTATGACCATGATGAAGTTTGACCCTCGTGAGGTAAAATGGGAGAGACTTAATTATTCCACTCGATTTATGATCAATCGGCCCTTGTCCTTAAAATTTCATAGACAGCCGACTAGTAATTTTCAGAAGATAAATTGACTGCGATTTAGGGGGACAAAAATTATAAAATTTGAGATTTCACAGAACATTCCTCATTTTTAAACAGCATCAACATAAGAATTCCTTAACTTATTATAATTTTCTTTGAAAAAGTGAACATTTAGTGTTAAATTATGCTAAATTTCAAATTAATTGAAAATTCAAGATTAGATTTCCTGAAATTTTCCTGATCTCCATTAAGTTTCAGCGAATAATTCAACTTGCATTTGCAGTTCTCATTGATTTTCCCATGAGATTCTGAATTTTCAATGACGAAATTCTTTGAAATTTTGATGAAACTAGAATGTGATAAAAAATCTCTGAAAGTGTATCGGATTTTACAGCCAAAAAATTTTCAAGTGTACAAAAGAAATCGAGTCATGATGAACTTACAAAAATTCATAACTATAAGATGAAATATCTGCATGAGACAAGAAATTTTATGATTCCCGTAAACACTAGAATACTGCTCATAACGAGTTAGAGATGGTCTTAGATAAAAGTTCCTTTTTTTGATTCGAAATAGTATATTGTGTCATTAGGACCGTAGACGGAGGTTTGCGATGAGTGTGAAGTTAGCAGCACGAGGCGTCGGTAAGGCAGCGACGAAGCTCGCCGAAGGCGAGAAAAAATAAACTGAAGAAAAAATAAATGACAAAATAAAAAAAATACTTGACAAAATAGACAAAAATCTAAATTGCCTGTGAGTTTTTCAAGAATATCTCGGAAACTATAGCGAGTTTTTTCAAAAATTCGGGGGATTGAGGGGGGGGGGTCGTACACCGAGAATCTTCGTTGAACAATCCCACCCCCTACTCCCCCAAATTTTTCAAAGAAGATTCGCTCAAACTAGCGGACAAGACTCACCGTCGAGCTAAACGGCAACGGAAGGGGTGGGGGATTATTTATTGCTCCAAAAATAAACTGCCATTTTTTTAAATTTCATTTTTCTTTTCTGTCGATCAAAAACATTGAACAAAAAAACTCCGCCTGTCAAGAACATTCTAAATTCTGTCAAGAACATTCAAAAATATGGATAATCTATTCGAAATAAGATGCAGTCGATGCGGTATAACAATATAACCCCAACATGGCGACTTACTCCCTAGCAAATAACTACTATTGAGATCATCGGCAGTGGCGATGGCGCATCTCAGTGGATTGTACCATCCGTCGAGTTTTCATGTAAGCGACAGTTATAATGGCTCACTTCATGTTGTATTCCTATGAATGTTTTGTGGGTTACCCATCTAGAAACTGTATGAATTTACGGACCAAGGAGTGGTAAGTCTCACTTACCATACCTGTACCTCGTTTTACAGACCTGGTATCACTGATCTCTATATAACTGGATAGCTGATCCCTATGCTCCCACCACTCTCAAAGTGAGGCGAATTGAAGTGTCAGCCAGCGCTGCCGTATAGTAGCTCAGGTAGTGGGGGCCACGTGCTCGGAAAATTGCCGTGGAAACATTCTCCGTCCCAAATTGTAAATAATAATTGAAAAAGGTAAAATTAGTATAGTATACTCAATCAATAAATTCCGATCAGTCTAGGTGTATTATAGTTTAATAAATACAAAAAAATTTCGAACGAATAAATTCAGTTGAATATTTATTTTGAGTTTCCCAATTTCCTGAATACATTAATTTCCTTAAAGTAGCTCATCAGTAGGCTACAAGTTCATACTGACCACACTATAGATGTCGAGATTTTCAATTATTAAATTTTTCCATTAAATTACCTTAAAAAATTTATAAAAAATTCATACACAATCAGCATCATTCAAATTACATTTTTCAACATATTATTTTCTTTTCAAACATCTCCGTTTTATAAATAAATAATGGATATTGTTTAAAAAACGGTCATTCATATTGTATCATGTGTCAAAAAATTTCTTGATTTTTTTTCATATTTTGAGTCAAAAATTCCGATTTCAATCTTGCTCTACAACAAAGTTATGGACTTTGACATAAGACAGTGGGTTAAATCCTGATTTTTCAAAATTGATTTTTTGAAAAATCTAAAACGTCAATTAAATCCAGCAAAAAATTACGATTAAAAAAATCTAATAAGATTCTTTGGCGATTCTTTGTTTTTTTTTTAAATTCAATTTTTTCAATTATTAACGATTATAGAATTCATTAATAATACAATATTAATAACAATTGTACTAATTTTGATATTCCTCCATGCTTCGGCTACCTTTCGCGTTTATAGACAATGTCAGTTTTCACTGATTATTAACAAAAGTTCGTCTGTTATTCTGGATGTCCTACACGGTAAAATATCCTATAATATTTCCCAATGCTCTCGGTAAATTTACCACTGCCCCACTACCTGCAGCTGACACGGACATGCGCACTAGAGAGAATCTTAGTTCGCTGACTACTATCCGGAGGCGCTGCGTACCTCTCTAATAAACTCACTGGCTGCCATAGGGATCGGCTATCCAGTTATACAGAGATCAGTGCCTGGTATGCTAAACGCCATTTACCCCCTCTCAACACAGCCCCCGTAAGCGCCACTTTTCGGGCCTCAGTGACGAAAACTTATTTTTCTACTTATGTGATCTGTTGAACAACGTTACATCGAAAAAAATACTGGACTCATTTGTCTCATTGAAAAACAAAAGAAATAGAGGGGTCTCATTTTGCCCCGGTCTCCCCTGCCCGCTGGGTGGCACAGGCACCAGCTCCCTTAATTTGGCCTCCTCATTAAACCCGGGAAATACTCAATCACTTTGTCCGTATAATTTCTTTATAAATTCAATAAACTTTGATTAATAAACAAGAAAAAAAACCTTGAAAAACTTTCAACTCCGAAAAAGTTAATGCCCTAAGGGGATTACTTCCTCGTGAAGACCAAGAAAAAACCATTCTACTTGTATTTCAGTTGGAAACTCAATTTCTCCAAAACTTCAACAGCCATCACAGTGTAAAATTCAATAAATTCCCCCCGCAGATAAAACGTTTCAATTTATATTCCAATATTAACACAAGTATCAATTCACCAACGAGTACAGCCAAAGCTAATAGACAAATTTAAAAATAACGAGTACTCTGGGCCTTCGATTAACTGTTAAGCCCATCGCATTTTCTTCTTCTTTTCTTCCTCCATTAATTCCATCCAATTTTTTTTTTATCCCTGATTACCTCGAGCGTATTTCCTTATAACGAGTTACGATCGCGTTGAGAATCCTCGATAATCCAGAAAGAGAGAGGGCCGGGTGAGGGGGATGAGCGGAGAGGCAAGAATACCCAAGGTGCACGATTCTTGCATGATTGCGGCAAATACATCTGATTCCTCTTTCCACTCGTTTGGCTTATTATATCCTACCCGGGGATTTCGCGTTTATTCAAACGCAAATTCCGCACGAAAATTCCATTCACACAGCGAAAAAGATCTGAACAATTTAATTAAAAATCGTGGGAATTTTCGTTTCAAGTGTAATATTTTTGTTTGGTTTAATAAAAACATGTAAATGGCTTTTGTTATTTGAAAATTTGAACTTATTATTGAAAAGGGGAAGATTATTTGGGAAAAAATGAGAGGTATTGCGAGTAACACACAAAATCGAGTGGAATGTTTTGGGTTATAACATGGGTGATTTGTCGAATGGAAATCTTGAGAAAAATATCATCGTGAATATCATCTCTTAAAAAAAATTCAAATTTCACCAGTTTTTCGTTGCAAGGGTTAACTTGCCAACGCGGCCATCGCCCGGGGGCCTTCAGCCAGGGAATGATGAAGTCGGTTTTTTCACTTGGAACATCTATGGAATATTCGGTTTGAACATTGTGTTAATTTTTCAGATGAATATTATGTGGAAATTTGTGATGAAAAATTGGTGTGGAATTTTGGCCCGGCCGGAGCTCGAACCTGCATGGGAGCTTGAGGTTGTGAATCTCATGCTGCTACCAAGTGCGCCACACAGCCGGTTTTCATCTCTTATTATCAAATGAATTCAATCAATTGCTATGAAGGAAATATTTTAATCTTTTGAAATACTCTTTTTTTGCTTCCGAATGGAACCTTTGGACGTAGAATGTCATGAAACTTGAAGATATGATGATTTTAGAAAATATATGTATGTATATATGTCCGCATGTGTGTGTGAATTTTTCGGAAAATTCCTAAAAATCCTCATAGAAAAAGGACTATATTTGAAGCTAAAAAAAATTTGTAATTTCGTCACGTGATCGGTATTACTTTGGAGCACTTCTGGGCACAATTTCAGCTCAATCAGTCGAGTAGTTTCCGAGATACAGCAAATTCTCCAATTTTTTTTCCTCAATATCTCGAAAAATACGTGACTGAAGTGAATTTTTTTACGTTAAAATATTTCTTGTGATAATACCTATCAAATGAAATCACAATATTGCTATGTAACTAGGCATAGTTTGGTATTTAATTGGAATTTTTCGTTTTTATGAGAAAATCGTTCTGTGCACGATAACTCCCGAAAAAAGTTAGACAGGATGTCGAAATTTGGTGAGATTCTAGTCTGTGATAACTCTTGTGATTATAATTTTTTTTCAAAATACTCGTCTTGCCGCCCCCCCATCAATATCAATCAAAATATGAATACCCGTTCATACGAAGTTTTCGAGATATTTGCGTTTTTCTATTTTTTTCAATTGAGAGTTAAGGGGTCTCCACAGTACATTTGGGCAAAATATGACAATTTGCTTGCCAATTAAATAAATCATATAGTAATCAAAAATGTTAAACAGGAATTAGTAAAAGAAATTCTAACTACTTTTATGGTTTCGTTCGTGTTTAATTAATTATTCAAATTGCGCCTTATACACAACCTTTATGGACGCTACTTTGTCCCATACCCCTCACACTGTTGACAATGTGCTAGCCAGCAAAGGAAGCTATATTGTTCTATCTTAAGCCCTAAACAATTTGAGCACGAAGTCCCATTGGATTTTATCGTTGATTTCTTCAATAAATTAATGATAAAAATACTATGGCGATGTCTGTCATTATCCAACATACGTCATGTTTGATGTACCGTCTCTCTCGAAACTAACCTCACTAACTTGACTATTTCACACTCCACTCCCCCGCGCTTCCATCGTAACTGCGAAGACCCCTTCAAGTGGTGTTGAATACTACGCGTAAAATGGATATAAACACCTGAGATTCTGGCCATCGATTAGTACTATTGAGTCACACTTGGGTATAAAATTTTGTGTCGATCGATTCAATAGATCTAGTATTAGAGATTTGGTATAGAACAATTCATTCGAAAATCTTTTTTTCAAAAAATTCACATATCGTCATTTTAGCGATTATTACTTCAGAATGAAAGCTTTGTGATCGTTGATTTTTATGATTTTCTAATTTTGCCTAGAATTAATGTAGAATATCATGAAACGTGAAGATAGGTTTTTAGAAAATATCTGTATGTATCTATGTATCTCCGCATGTGTGGGAATTTTTTGGAAAATTTCTATAAATCTTCACAGAAAAAAGACTAAGGTTGGAGCTAAAAAAAAATTTGAAATTTCGTCACGTAATTGATATTACTTTGGAGCACTTCTGGGCACAATTTCAGCTCAATCGGTCAAGTAGTTTCCGAGATACAGGAATTTCTCCAAAAAAATTTCCTCGATATTTCGAAAAATACGTAACTGAAGTGAATTTTTTTGACGTCAAAATATTCCTTGCGATAATACCTATCAAATCAAATCAGAAATTGCTATGTAACTAGGGGCAGTTTGGTAATAATCGACATTTTTCGTTTTTATGAGAAAATCGTTCTGTGCACGATAACTCCCAAAAAAATTTAGATAGGATGTTGAAATTTAGTGATATTTTAGCTCTTGCGATATTACAGGATGGAGTTGTGGGTAGGCAAAATCGGACAAGTGGTTTAGAAGATATTCAACTTTTTGTGAAAAACTGTTTTGTTCAATATCTTCCAAACTACCTGTCTGATTAATAATATTTTTATTTCAAAATACTCGTTTTGTCGTCCCCTATCAAGATTAATCAAAATATGAATACCCGTTCATACAAAGTTTTCGGGATATTGGCATTTTTCTAATTTTTTCAATTGAGAGTTAATGTAGCGATCGATAATACGCGTAAACTAGGAATAAACATCTGAGATTCTGGCTACTAATTAGTAATATTGAGTCACGTTTGTGTATAATTTTTTGTGTTGATAGATACAATACATCCTGGTATAGAGATAAAACGCCTCTCATCGTCGTTTTATCGACTATTTTCGCCTTGTATTTCGGGATTTATTATCGACTTGTTTTCACTTTCTTACAATTTTTTTATAATGCCTAGAGGCTGAATGTATATTAATTGTTGTGAATAGTATTATATATTATATATTTCAGGAATCGATTGTATGTTTTTTTATGTATAATACATCTAGTGTAACTTTTTTTGAAGCCAATGTAGTCGGCGTATTGTATCATTAGATTTTTTGTAAATGATGATATTAGCATACAGAAAAGATATTACGATAATAGTATATTATATTATATTCTATACTATAGTATATTATATATACTGTGTATAATATACAATACATACTACAGTACTATATACATTATAAAATATAATGTACATAATAATAAAAATTAACTAATAAACTGATAACAATAATAACATACATTGAGTATACGATATTGTGCTATATTACATACACGATTATATATGCATAATGTATTATAATATAGTATTATCGTAATATCTTTAATCTATGCTATATCATCATTTATAAACATCCAATGACACAATACAACGAATAGATTGGCTTCAAAACACGTTACACCGGATTTTTATTGAAGGATTATTATTACTATTAAAATATTTAAAAAAATAACGCCTTTACGAATTGAAAAAAACTAAAATTAAAAATAGATTAATTCCTTGAATAGAAAAACTTGAAACGTCTGCATTCTCTGTTTTTATTTCCCTTGATAAACTCCACTCTATCAAAAAAAAAAACATTTCAATATATGACAGGTGAATATACCCACGGAAAATCTGTCATGAGAGCGGGTGAGCGTCCGTACGCAACAATCTGCCCGTAGACGGCCACCTCAATTACCGTTCCGTCCCATCCCGTTGTTCGCCCCCTCTCACATGCCCTCTCTCGGACCGTGGCCATGCCCCCGAGGGCGAGGGGGCGGAGGGGGGTTTTACTCCATAGAGCATCCCCCCTCGACACTCCTCACATACGCTCATAAATGCCCAGGGTATATATTCGTGACAATCGTGTGTGCCCGGGGAATTGATTTACTACGTTAAACGTTTGCGTCGCACTATACGACCGACACACTCGCATCTATTATCTCACTTTGAGCGTTTATATACGACGAACAAATAAAGCTGAATGACCATTAAATATATGTGTAATGAGGGGGATATTAACGCGGGAGAGCCATAACTCCGTGTTGTTCACTTTGAAACTTTATATATCGTACACGGAGAGAAATATTCAAGAAAAATTACGGAACATTTAACGTAATCCGCATACGAAAATCGTTTTCAGTTAATTTCTATAGAAATATAAGCGAATAAATCTGAAACGTTCAGTAAATTTTCGGGTCTGTCACCGAAAATATACGAAAAAGTCACGTAATTTTTCTGGAAGTTGTAAAATTTTCCAGAAACTTCAAGACTTATTATGCCTCAGAACATGAAAATTCTTGGATGTTTAAGAATTTTTACGAAAAGTTCCGGAAAAATTACGGAACGTGTTGTTAAAATCTCCCCCTCACGGTGACTTATGGCTAGCCGTGAGACGTCGGACGGATGAGTAATTTTTACGGAACAGATCGTAGAATTTACGTGACGATTGGTACTTTTTATTGAATTTTACTTCGCTCCCAGATTACGTTTCGAAACGTAATTTTTACGTCTTTTTTCTGGTAATTTTTATTGAATATTTCTCTCCGTGTATGAAATTTTTCTTGAGGGGGCGGGGGAGGTTACGCTGAAAAGGACGCAGTATTGTACTCTCTTTTGAAATATTTTGATAATTGTCCAGGAGTCATCGAGGCATACCACGTAATAGAGGAGATGACGCCGATGCCCTACTAGAAATTTCGTTGCGCAGAAACGTCGCGGCGTACCTTTCTGAGGTACATTGCCGTTTGCGGCGATGGACCTCAGAAAGGTACGCAGCAGGGTCGCTGAGACAGGGCTGCGTGGAGTTTATGCGGGATGGCCCTATCTGTGGCTGCCTTAACCTCAAATCCCGTCAATTAAGAATTCACAATCTTCAGATTATGCGTATTAATTCAAATCAATTATTGAAGGATTAATGATTTGTTAGTGAATCATAATCTCTCACAACTAATTGATGATTATTATTATCGATAAAATGAAAAAATGGGAGCGCACTGCGTCAGCGGCGCATAGGGGTCCAGCAGTGATCTAGCCGCGGAGTACGGCAGCGCACTCTGTATGTAAATCTCCCTACAACAGCCAATGTCGCAGAGCCTCTTACAATTTCTACTAGGGTACTCATGTGGCTAGTCATCACATAAAATGATGATCAATCGCTTTGTCATTCTTTTTTACATAATTTGCCACCGCATTTTACTTTTTTCATCTTTTAATTAATAATTAGAGAATTCTGGCGATGTCGCCAATACCCCTAAGCCAGTGCGGCTAATATCGCACGGTTTGAGGCCAACAGCGCTCAGTGTCTGACAGCTCACGTACGCCACTGTTCGTGGCCGGACATCGTAAGTACAACATAATGAGTCATTCCTCTCATAAAAATCTATTTTAAGGTGTGTCGGTCGAAAAGTCAAAATAATGAAAACAAAATTGGAAAATTCATGGGAGAAATTTCTAAGTATACTGCATCATTGAGAGTTCTTACACATTTTCTTCAGATCTCAGTTTCAAGCAAAAAAATAATGAAATTTGGATGTTTTTGTAACCCCTCCAGCTATAACCTCCGAGGTTACCCACTCTCAATTAGGAAAATTTCCATGGTACTCAAAAAATAATGAATTATTGAGGAAAAACTAGTGGGTGATAAATCAAATCTCTCTTGAGAACATGTATATGTTTCAGATTTTATAAGAAAGTTATTTGACCAAATGATTCGGTAAATTATGAGTTTCGGGGCAATTACGCCCTCACGCGCAGGCGCGTGATTCGAATGTCAGTGAGCATCATGGGAAAGGTATGGGTTGGACCATGGAACTGAGAGAGAGAAAACACTCGACAGGTTTACCAACTCGAGACGCATTTTAATATTTTTTCAATAATTAGAATAACATCCAATAAAAATTGTTTGATACCCGTAGATGATGAGAAAAAAATCAGTCTGATAAATAAAATCGATATTCAAAAAATGTTCACATACAGACTTAAGTAGTTACTTGAAAATTGGAAATTTTCGTGCTCAGCGATTGAATCAGGGCTCGAGAACAATAAGACTCCCCCTCCGTTTCACCCTCCGGTGATCTACAGTCGAAACACCTTAAGAGATATTTTCGGATCACGAATGAAGTATTTGAAAATGAAAATGCCAATACATTGTTTGAGAGGTTAGATGAGTCGTTCAGATGGTTATAGCGATCAACTAATCAAACGTATAACTTACTCTGAAAGATAATGAAATGTTTTGACGAAACGGAGCGTAATGTTTTATTATTATTCACTCGAAAAACATGGAATAATGATTGAAGTACCATTCTCACATTTTCACAATATCATTGTGTTCTTAGGCATTTCCATTTATCAAATAAAATCGCATTCATTTCATTGAAGCATCCAACATCGGAGATTTTTTTATTTTGACAGCTATTGACTAGAGGGTAGGTACTGAGCGATATAGGAATCACACTGAGCGGTATTAGCTGCATGCGACCAGTACCGCTCACTCAGCTTTTCTTTTCATTTTTTGATAATTTATCGGAGTTGAAACAATTATTGAGAATCCAAGACTTCTGAATATCTAGCTGAATAGTCAAAGAATGCGATGCAACTGTAATTTTGTTATTCCTTTGAAAATTGTCGTTATTCCTTTGGTGTGAGCGGTACAGCCACCACTTTTCCTAGTATTTTCAGGCACGCCAACCTGTGAACTGGCACTTTGCTCATACTCCGCGTATGTAAATTGTCACTTTGCCAACTTCGTGCACTAAATAATTTTACATAACTTGTGGTACATGATGTTTAAGACAAGTGTGGCCACAATCCTGAACTTTGACTACGGCTGTAAACCTCACAGTCACCAAAAATGCTACCAACTCGTTAAGTAAGTACTATTTTATCACTAGACCGAAATAAACTTTTCTGACAAAAATAAGGCAATTGTATGAGCTAGAAAATTTGTTTACTGCTAAGTGATGAACATTATTTTTGCCATGACCACTTCGTCTATCGTACAACATGATTTATTCCCATGCCTTTTCTCAGTAATGCCGCGAGACGAGACGAGACGAGAAACTGCATCTTCTCGTCTTGTCTCGTTGTCAGGAAACCATTGTCTCGTCTTATCTCGTCTGTATATTCTAATTTGCACAGAAAAAACATACACAAAGGGACAGAGAGGGGGAGGCTCTCTCGACTCTCGTCGCGCCTCAAGTTTCTCTCATTCTCGTCATGTCTCTTGTCTCGTTTGGCTCGTTTCTCTCGAGTCTTGCGGCATCACTACCTTTTCTCCCCAAATTTGTTGTTTACCCCGAAAATGATCAAAATCGCCCTTCACTTTCGAATCTGCTCTGTTTTCTTTTTAATTTCTTGAAATTTTAGCTGCGTCCATATGGGTACCGTCAACCCCCTTCCCCTGTCCATTTCAATTGTTCTGATGCACGTTGCTTTCAACCAGAGATGTTTGAAAATAAGACCAAACGTCTGGACCGACCGATTTAAGGTACTTCCGCAGTAAGTATACTTGGTGAAAATTTCGAAATGGTATAAAGACGCAATATTTGGACCATATGTTGTTGACCACATTAAAAAAATATTCCCAAAATTTCAAGTCCCTGGTCCACCCCATTTTTGAGATATGCATCGCCAAACATTCAATTTTTGTGTTTTTTCCATTTTTGACGATGTATATCTCGAAAATGGGGTGGACAAGGTAATTGAAATTTTGGGAATAGTTTTTGAATGTGCTCAACAACATATGATCCAAATATTGCGTCGTTATACCATTTCGAAATTTTCACCAAGTATACTTACGGCGGAAGTCCCTTAAACGCCTTTTTATGTCTGAAAAATGTATACAGAATATTCCAAAGTGGATGACGAAAACGCCTGAAATTCACACATTAGTTGAGAATCGGGTTTGAGAATCGGACTGAGTTCGACTGATAGATTTGGTCGGGAGCGTGCAGATTTGAATACCTTTTGTTATAGAAGATTCGAGAATTGTCTAGAAATTTCGTGAAGGACAAGGATAGAATGATGTTAGTCCCAAATATGACGATATAGAATATTCGAGACGCGTTATATGAATTTCGAAATAATAATTCGTTTGTGGCTCGCGCCACAAAAAAAGTCGCCATCAGTTTCCTGAAATTTCGCACTTGGGTGGAGTTCTAATGGAGGAACATAAAAAAAATAATCCAAGTGGATTAGGAGAATTGTTTAAAAGGGATAATTACAGAACTCATGAAAAATCGGAATTCCGCCAGCGCAACTTGGAATAGCGACACGTCGAGGTTAGAAATCGTGGAGGGGTGAGTGCGGCAAATACAAATGGTGCTGTAATGATACATTTCGCTATGGGAAGGAACATAACATCTGAGTGAATCAGTACTGCCATCTTGTACCTCGAACGATACAACATTGTCACTCTTTCTATTCACATTAATAATTTTCCAATGATCCAAACGACAAGCTAGAAAATGAAATAAAGGCTTGAAATATTTGCGAAAAAATAGAGAAGTTACTAAAAAAATATTTCGGACACAAAATTGGTCAGAATAGATTAAAAATTTCTAATTGAAATATCGTTTTTTTTGTTCAGCGTTTGGTTTTCTGCGAGAGAACAATAGATTCCCCTCCGCCTCCTACATGCCCACCCCGCCATAAATCCTATCGTAAAAAGGAAAAAGGAAATCGATCTCGATATATCTCGAAAATCTCGAATCGCTGTCACCGTAAGAGTGAAACCAAAGCGCCACTACGTGAGGAGATGAGAAGGCGCATGCGTAGCACGCGCGGCCGATCTCGTACTTTAAAAAAAGGGCTTCCCGTGGGGCGCCACAAACTGACCCCCACCAATCTTAAACAGGATCAACTCTGAATATGAGTCGAATGGCTGAGTATATTCATCGAGCGAGAGAGGCGTAACACGCGCGACAGGACTTGGAAACATATCGGTAGGTCGCCGTTGGAATTAACTCTCCTCGGGACCCGCCCCCTCTACCGCCCGCCACTTGACGAAAGCACTAGTGTACCGGCGTTAGTGTGCAACGTTGGCTCGCAATCATCGCTAATTAATTCCAGTCGTGGCCCCTGTGGCACGAACAAGCCACGGAGTGCGTACGCACGGTGAGATTACAATTATTACAACGGGTACCGAACCCCCTGGTACCGTGTTTGCGGCGTGCCAACTAGTGCACTAGAGTTACCTACGGTCCTCACCCCCCCCCCCCCCCCCNTCCTCACCCCCCCCCCCTCCTCCTCCTCTTCTTCTAGCGATTGTGCTTGCATAACGGGGAAGAAACTTGAAACTGCTGGTGATAAGGGAACGAGAAACTATTGTTGATTCATTAGTTCCGAAAATATTTCTTGAGGTTTTGTTTCGGAAGCCGAGGAGGGATGCTTATATTTCTATTGTTATCGAAATTTTGTGGTTGAGTAATTCCTGGTGGAAACCGTTTGGGAATCCTGCAGAGAGTCAGCGCTATGGTACGATTCATTCTTAATTATGATTTCATGATGGGAGATGATCACAAAAAAATAACAGTTTTCATTTTCAGAGACATGGTAATTTTCAGATTACCATCCCTTATTTTTAGAAAACTATCCCCAATTTTTAATGACATTATCTCAAATTTTTAGCGAGCCTTCGTTTATTTTCAAGAATCTATCACCAAATTTCAGTGATAAAAATCACTGATGATGAGGGTTTTTCTAGTTAGTGTCCAGTATCACCAAAGATTGGTGATACATGTTTGAAAATCAATCACATGTTTCGGGAAATCGGTGACATATCCCTGGAAATCAACTATTTTTTTCTATGGTGGAAACCTTTCAAAATGGTTATGAGAGTTATTTTGAATAGGGTCTCATGCCTAGACTCGGTGCCACGAGGGTCATAAATTTCGAAAGGGTTGTCCCTCAAGTGGTCGTGCAATGAGGGAATCCCGACCGTTTTTCAATATTATTTCTTGTGACGCAAAAACTTCGTGAGTGAAAAATTCATAAAAATTTGTGTTCCTAATTATTCATCAAGGTCAGCACAGGCTTGGGCTATGCTGACCTTTCAAGGTCTATGCGGGCTTTTCAAGATCAATTTTGCCGAAGAATCAAAACTGCCTGTTCTTATTCGTATTTAATCAATTATTCTTATTCTTATTTTATTCTTATATAATCTGTTCAACCCAAGCTCAATTTTTCAGATTTAAAATAGGAACCTTTTTATAATTTTAATTTTGTGACGGACTGCACTGACACGACATCTTCAGGAGCCGTCTCTTAACAGAGTGGGTTAGAGACACTGGTCGGTGTAGCTTGAGTCAAACGGAAAATGTAGGCAACAACTGAATAAAATCTTCATTTGCGGTGAAGAAAAGCGTCGATTAAGTGATTGAAATCCAAAAGTAGGGAAAGAAATTCGCGACATCGTCGAAAAATTGGTATTCGGTTACTGACATTAAAACTGGCATTGAAAAATCGACCGTCAGTATTCTCGAGCGATCCACTTAACCCCACTTGTCAAACAAATTGCCCCGTACCTTATCATCATTTTCTTCATCAAAATATTGTTCCGAGCATTAAATTGATTATTTAATGATTGATCTCTCACAGGGAAAAATTTAAAAAGAGAAAGGAGCAAAATTACAGTGCCGAGGAGTTGAAGAAGGCACTGGCAGCTCTGAAAACTGGGCAAAGCTTAGGAGCAGTGAGCAGACTCTACCAAATACCAAAGACGACCCTTTATGGGAAAAATATAACAATTGTATATATAACTAATTGAATAAAGACTTCAATCAACTCGACACTCTGGTCGTTCGGGTACTGATTCAAGAGCCATTTAACCGTCCGGGTACTGACGTTTCGACTGACTTATCAATTTTCGTTTACTATTATTCACATGTGCATGAATTTTATATCAAATTGATTTTTTTTGGCGATTCTACATCTGCATAATGAGAAAAACGCTTTTTATTACTGGAACATTCTAACACGTTCGGCTACTGGTGCTTCCGCGTACTTGGCAGAATAGATTGCTGACCAAAAATGTTTCACCTATGTTTTAATAGAGGAAAACTTCGTTCAAAAAATCTATCTGCAATTATTTTCTCTATAAAATATCCGCTTTCATCAACAAAGTAATAAGAAATCTCCAATGAAATTGAGGATTAAAACAATTATTTTTGGTTACATTTAAGAAATAATCCCATCACGAATGATTCAAATAAAAACTTATCCCTCCCGATCTGCCGCATTAAATCACAAACATTCATGTCACAAGAATATCCCCCAGTAATGGTACTAAAATCAACGTATGGAAACTCGGCACACGCACATTGTCGAGCAGGCGAGATTATCACGGTATATTTATGTGTATACGATATTCAACTGGAATGATGTATGAGTCGAGGAATTGGGTGGAGCACATGTGGATATTGGGGAGCGGTTCTGCGGTGTGCATTAGTCTAATCTAATCTTTACATACTAAAACATTGGAAATAAAAATGCGAGGCAGTACGTCATTGAGGGCTTTCGATAATCTCATTGCAAGAATTATAAGCCGACTGGGGAGTTTCATGCATGAATTTAACGTCAAATCAATTATTCTGGGTGTTTTCCTCTATTAGCAAATGGTAAAACAAAATCAAAATAGTTCAGATTATTTTACACGAAGTTTTATAAAAATTATTCACGTTATTAGGCCCGGTAAACCGTGATTCTAACCTCGCTTCGCTAGTTCGCAATTTTCGTTCGCGAAGCGAAGCGAGGCCTTTGGCTCAGATTATAATGTCACATTCTTGTGAAAACATTTTGGAGGCCTAATAATAAAATGTACTATGCCATCCAATGGCTTATTCACTATCGAATATCGTTACACAACGATTGCTGATTTCAATTAATTTCAAAGTGATTTCACGTGATTTCAAGAAATAATTCATTTCAAGTGATTTCATAGGATTTTGTCTCCGATTTCATGATTTCAAATGATTCCAACTAAATCGTACTGTAATAAGCACATTTTGAAAACATAAAACGGTCCGTTCTACCCCGCTCCCTCTCATTCAGTGAACTTTATTCATCGTAATTTTGATTATTTAATTGCCTCTAAAATCACTGATTTCGAATTTATGAAATCATTCGAAGTCAATTGCAGTCACGAAATCATGTCGCCATGAACTTGAAGTCATTGATTTCATTTCGTCCCGAAATCACTGAAATCAGCCCTGAATTCATGTGAAGTCGACTTCATTTGAATCATCGAAATCATGGTGTCACTCAATCAGGGAGTGAGTAGCCTCGAAATCAACTCATAATACTTCCCGCATATTTTTCAACCCAATAGGGGTTACTTGGAAAAGTGAAATCAAGACATTTTTCGCTGACTCTTCACTCATTTCGACCCTTCAAAACCTTCTCCTCCAATCCATTAATGAACACCGAACGCCAGAAGTTGCTCCATCTAAAATCCAAAATTATCAACTTTTTCCTCCTCAAAGTATCTAAATAGGAATGGCGTGTTATGGGTCAAGAATCCATTTACGTGGCGCAATGTAAGAGGGGCTACCGCATCGCCTTCGGTGCTAACTGCCAAAGCAAAGCGATTCGTTGCACGTTCACACTGTGTTGAGGCTCAAACCCGTGATGGAATTTTGATCGTAATCCCCGAGTCACGCGACTTGGCTTGGGCCTTGTCGAACAACTCGGCTTTTCTAACGTGATTTGCACACGTGACGGTAATTTCAACGTATTCATAATTTTTACTTCTTTTTTCCAGACTTTTGTAGTGGCTCTCTCGGTCTTTATGGTTTAATGCTGTTCTTTAGGTGGTGACGTACGTGATTGAATCGAATGAATGAAATTGTGGGGTTTGGGTTCACCGATTATTCAGAGATTCGACGGAAAATTCAAATGTATTAGGTCTCTATGCAGATTTCCGATTTTAGGAAAGCATTACGATTTGTGGAATTATTGGTGTTGATGATTTGTGGAATAATCTCGGTAATGAGGGGGTTTGGGAAAAAATGTTGAAAGACATTTTTTTTTGGAAATTTAATTCTCTACAAAAAGGGTTTTTTCAAATTTCCTCCTCAACCTACTCATCCCCGAGATAAATTCGGAATTATAAACCGATGTTTCAATGACTTTGTGTCATTACATTGGATTCTACTTTCGGTGATGACTTTGAAAAATTTTAGATATGTCCGACGATGTCAGTGTCGGAGGACAACTTTTTATATTTTGATTTTAATACTCTCGAAACATAATTTAAGAATTGTCAATAAAACAATAATCTGAAGGATTTTTCTTCATCTCTTTTAGTTTTTATTACTAGGACGACGCTATGCAGTCCCTCTCAGGCGTAAAAATTGATTCACGTTTTTATTTAGAACCAACAGATTAGTGTAATTTATTACATTTATTTAATCGGTTTCAAAATTTTATCCAACTTGATATTTAAATGTTTATGCAGATCCGGATTCAGTACGTTACAATTTCATTAGTATTATAAATTTTACTGTCAGAATTTCAGCAAAATTATTATGAATGATTTTACGTTGATTATTCAATTTTTAATATTGAAAAATATTCATTGTTCGAACTAATACATAAATTCTTCGGTAAGCTAAAGATTACATCACCGACAATGAGACCATGTGGCGTTACTTTCAATTATCCTACCTTCTTTCACTCTTAGATAACTACCGCGGACTAACTATCGCACCAGTACCTGAACGTGTATGAATTGTCCAGTAATAAAATCCGTTTTTCGCATTATTCACATGTAAAATCGCCAAAAAATTGATTCTTTGTAAACACCAATATTATTTGCGTAGAAAAAAATCATTTTGATATAAAATTCATGCGCCTGTGAATAATACTAGAAGAAAATTGACGAGTCGGTCGAAACGTTAGTACCCGATCGGTCAAATGGCTCTTGAATCCATACCCGAACGACCAAAGACCCTAAACCCCAACGGTGCAGTTTCTTGGGCTCGTATACCACGCTCAATGATTCTTCTGACATGTCGAGTTAATTAAACTCTTTATTCAATTAGTTATATATACAATTGTTATATTTTTCTCATAAACGGACATCTTTGGGATTGGGTAGAGTCTGTTCACAGCACCTAAACTTTTCCCAATTTTCAGAGCTGCCAGTGCCTTCTCCAACTCCTTTGCACTGTAATTTTGATCCTTTCTCTGTTTAAATTTTCTGCTGTGATAGATCAATCATTAAACAATAAATTTGATCCCCAGAACAATATTTTGATGAAGAAACAGATGATACGATGCGGGAAAAATTGTTTGGCAAGTGAGGTTAAGTGGATCGTTTGATTTCGCTAGTTTCTTTTTCCATTTTTGTATTTCAATCACTTAATTGACCCTTTTCTTCACCATAACTAATTATTTCATTTAGCTGTTGTCTACATTGTCTGTTTGACATACGCTGCACCGACCAGCGTCACTAACCAACTCGGTTAAGAGACGGCGATTGAAGGTGTCGTGTCAGTACAGTCCGTCACAAAATTAAAATTATGAGAAGATTATGGTTTTCCGTTTCTACCATAATTTAAGTGAGAGTAAAAAAGGGGAGGAAAACTATATAAAGATTTAGAAATAAGTCATAAGTAGTAGTATGCGTTCGGGTACTCATAATCGTTCGGGTACTCCTATCTTGAAGGTAATAAAAATTCTTGTATAATTGAAGAGTTTTAATAATTGGGCCGCAATAAAACATGAAATTTAATATTGAAGGTTCCTTATATGCAAGAAAAGATACTATTTTCGACTTAAGGATGCAGCATCCCCACACAAATACGCCCCATAGCTATCTACTATTAATTCGATAGGTTACCACACAAAGTACTTACTTAAGCGAATTATTATATGAGAAGAAACACCAAGGGAGGTCGATTTTGTGAACATTTTCCATCAGTATTTCAATGATTCAGCGATCACTAGCATTTAGATTTCTCTTCAAAGCAGGGAAGGTCTCTTTCAGACTCGACCCTTCGGGACGAGAAGCGATAAGCGGCTGATTTCATTTATGATTTCAATTATGGAATTGAGCGATGACCCACTAAATTGTGGGGTGCAACGCTTGAATTTTTCGATGATCAGTTAGCAACAGCATGGGTCGTGCTAACTGTGTTTGATTTCGTTAACTTTACGGGTATCACATGTATGTTCAGGGAATGAAAGTGGGAAATGACGAATAAAGTCAGTCTTTTCGGAATTTCATAATACGAATTTTCTAGCAATGATGAATTCCCAATAAAATGATTGAAAAATTATTTTTGGACATTACAAATTGAATTAATGTTCATACTCAATTTGTCATGGGATTTACAGGGTTCATCTGTTTGGATGGATCATTCTGATTGCATGGAGAGAAATATTCAGTAAAAATTACGGAACTCACAATTCGCTCACCAATTACGGAATCGACTCAGAAAATTTAAGTGACGTTATCGTAATTTTTCACAGTAGATTCGGATAAAAATTCGGAACAATCAGGCAGAATTCCGTGACAGTTCCGTAAAATTTCCTACAGCCACTTTTCGCTCCGGAATTACGGAAAAGATACGTAATTTTTATTGAACATTTTTTTCCGTGTGTGGTATTCTACTTTAATCGATTTACCTTAATACAATTCGAATTACGAGTAATTCAACCGATTCTACTTTAACAGATTACCTTAAACCATTTGAATTTATATTTGTGCTCAATTCTTCGTGGAGTTAACGAGGTTCATCCGTAGGATAATTTTGATGATCCGACGGATGATGATGAATTGATCATATTGATAATGGGAATTAATAAAATCGGAAATGAAGGAATAAATTGGAGTTTATCTTGGTAATTAATATGTTATGATGCGAATGTTCACATCTATTTCTCCTGCAATTTTCATTTTCTAAATGAAAGACTTATTGACAGTTCCTTCTTAATGCACTGATTATAGAGATGAATGCTGCAGTATAAATTGATGTTTCACTTCGAGTAATTAAATTGATTCCGCTTCCTCAAATAAATTTTAACAATTTGACATAGGACTGGCGAATTACTTGATAAATGAGATAAGGTGGATTAGATAATAAACCAGATTGGAAAACGAACACTAAGATTACCGATGAAAAAATTTAACAACAAGGAAATTAAGGTGAATTTTGCAACCAACACTAGAAAACGAAAACCACGCTGATAAGAAGAAAAGTTTCCTGATAAAAAAATCGATTGATTGTAACAAAAATCAATTAAATGTATATTGAAATGTTGACGTAATAATTAAAATTATTATTTAATAAACCATCAAGTTCAATACAATATAAATTAAATCTTTAGTGTTTTTATTTAAAGATATCCTGTTCTGAGAAACCTCGCTCTCGCATTCTCCGAATTCACTTCCCCTATTCCCCCGTGAGTATGACTATAACGGGAAACTACTGTATTCTGATTAATTGAGTTGAATTTACTCATTCATGAGATACTTCGGGAATAAAAAGTTGAAGTGATGTAACAAAATGGAGGAAGATAAAAAATATGGTCAGAATTATCTTGGAAATATCTTGATTATGAGTGGTTTGAGGGGAAAATGTCACAAAACATTCTTTTGTTGGAAATTTAATCCTCTACAAAGAAGCTTTTCTACCATTCTCTTTGAACAATTTGAAATAATATGCCTCTCCTTCATGAATATACTTTCGAATTACTAGGTAGTTACAAAAATACCTCAGTTTCTGATTCGTTTCATTGAATAAGCAATTCCTCCAAGACTCATTTCTCTCCATAATTCAGTCATAATCCTGGAAATTAATGTAAACCCTTCCAGGATCTCTTATCAGCTTCAATGGAAACCATCAGATTAACTGGAGTATCTCTCGTTATTGTTGATCCCTTTCCAAATCCATCTTCAATATCGTTTTTTATTCATATTTCATTTCTGCTGCAGGGAGTAGGAAAATTTCTCCGATGGCAAAATTCAGCGGCGGTAAAAATCTCCTAAATAGGATATAGTTAACTGGATATATAAGCTGTCCTTCTGGCGAAAGAATGTTCCTTATCACCACTTCATCAATTCCTGTTTTTTTCCCCGAAATTGGAATTTCAATCGAATCCCTCATTGTGACTTTTTACCTTTTTTTTTCAAATTTATTTGAAAATTCTAACTACATGCAAATGGATAACCCCCCCCCCCTGTAGTGATTGTGGTGGTTGGGAGACTTCAATCGCTAACATAAATGAAGTACATAAACTCCAGAAGATATTGTTTACAATGTTTATTATAAACGATTCAATTGTACGAATATTTACAAGAATGAATTAAGAGGCGAAGTATATACAGAGTGACTACAACACAGTATATTAACCTGGCGGCAGTCCACAGTAGACTGATCGTGATATTCGGAATTACGAATACCGCACAAACGGGATAAGAAGAATTTCAATGTATTTAGGAGGAATTGAAATGTATCGAAATACGATGACGTGGGACGTATGCCGGACGAGGCCGAGATGTATCGAAGCCGACCGAGGCATTCTCAGTCAAACGCGCTGTTTCCAATGCGAGCACTACACCCCTCCCCCTCCCCCGCTAACATCGCATTTGATCAGATGCATCTTGTTTGCGGCATCTCTGGTCAATTCAGGCACTATTTTATGTCTGAAAAATGTCTACAAAATAGACTCAAAATTGTTCGAAAAATGTCTACCTAAACGTCTGAAATTTAAACATTAGTTTTTGTGGTGCAGGGTGAAACCCCCATTCCGCCCAATCTACTCACTCTTTTCCCAGCAGGACTATATCCACTTGACTATACTAAATTTCGGAAATTGTGGCTGCCGGAGAATTTTGCCATCGGAGAAAATTTCCTACACCTTTACTAATAGTAAGATATTTTTATTAATTTCGTATTAATTAGTATTTTGGTATTAATTTCGTCACATTTTCTTACAAAATATTCATTGATTTCAGCGTGATTTCAGAAATGATTTTAGACCAATTGGATCATGCTTTTGTGGTAGAGAATTCCATTTCTCACCTAAAAGTCTTGTAGGAATTGAGGTTCTTGTGAGAAGATTCAATGCACTAACAAAAATCAGAAATATACGGGTGACACGAGGAGTGCGAGGGAAACGACGCGTGGGGTTTCGTACTCCTGTCAATCATCTTCTCTCGGTGTCGGTGGTCAGCGCGTGTGTGTGTATGAATGTCTATGTAGCGAGCCGCTACATCCTGACAAATTCTCCTAAACTCATTTCATTACTAAACTTATGAATGATTTTCTACTAATCTCAGTTCATTGAAAAACGCCCGGTGGCTTGGCGCAGTGGATAAGTTCGTTGCCTCACATGCGAAGTGTTCCGAGTTCAAAACACGGCCGGGTAGAATTGTGAGATCTAACCATTTAAAGTCTTAATCGTCATCGCAGCATATCCAAACGGGTCGAAGCAATGTAAAATAACGATAAAAAAAAATTCATTGAAAAAATTCATTCTCAATCTCATTCAATGGAAATCTTCCTTTAAGTGATGACGAATTTTGGGAGCACATACGTAAGTGCGACGTTTCTCGTTGCATCTCGGCCGCATCACAGTGTCTAATATTGTACTAGGCCAGGCAGTCAGTCGTCTAGTCGCTGCGTCGAATCGATATACTTGCCAAAGAGTCAAATACTCAAAACCAGTGGGAACAAATTTTTTATTCATCCAATTTTTTCGCTTTCAACGGATGAAATTTCTACGATCAATTTTATGGGAGGCCGAGGCATAGGGGGAAATAAAAGGCAGAAGTGAGTGTGCAAGTTTTAGTTGGTGTGGGGGAGGTTATATCCACACGTGAATTTCGGCGTTCGTGACTCTCCGTTGAGGATAAAAAATACCAAAGTTTGATGGAATTTTTTTTTCGGGCGTTCGGTGGAGGGGGAGAGGGTGTGGAAAGGACATCGCTCATCGGAATGGCATTTTTACTGGACATGAAATTCCACGCTACTGGTGAGTTTGGATATATCTCGGTTACGAAACTCAACGGAAATATTGGATAAAGTGTTTGAGGGAGAGTTGTAAAATACGAGGGAGTTTTTTTGTATTCGTGGAGGCGAGGAATACTATTCCGGTACTTTTCAAACAAATTTTCGACTAATTGATCTGATGTGCATGAGTTATTTAGTCAAATTTTTTAGGTGCTTGTTGTTTTTATTCAAAGGAAATTGTAAGGAATTTTGGCCCTTGGGGGCTTATTCTCGACTTGTTTAATTTTCGTTCAAGTTTAGTTTAAGAAGAGGAAGCTCCTTGGAAATAAAGAAGGTGCACGGAAAGAAAAGAAGGAGAAAAATTACCGTGCTCGCACAGAAAAGTGGGTTCAGATGGTCTTTCCAGGTACTGAATACAGAAAACAAAATCAGTCGATTGGCTGTAGTAGTTCCTATGTTTGTAAGTATGCGTTTAGGGCCTTTGGGCCCTCTTCACACCTCCTTCTTCACACCTCCACTCAAGGATTTCAGAGAAAATTTCCGTCCACAAAGACATCTGTTGTTCCCTTGGTGACAAAGAGGCCTGAGACCAGTTTTCGTGAAAAGTCTGTAGAGTTAGTAATGTCAGAGAGACTGAGGAGTGAGGACCTTGAAAATAAAAACTCCCGTCAAAACCAGTGTCTTTAATTAAATTACCCTGGCTATTACCCATAATTATAATACCGGGCGAAATATACCGCGAAGAGTAGGAAAAAGTGCTGTTGCACCAATCATTTTTTCGGATAAAAGCGGGGAAAAATTTTCGTGCAGTACGCTAAAATCGAAGAGACAGTGAATTTTTACGAGAAATACGAGAAAAATTATGACATTAGCTGGAAAATTTTTCCGGTGCTCCACCAGAATTCTAGGATTTGATAGCGCGTTCGTAAGATTTCGGCACTCTTCGTCCTCCCTCCGCAACAGCGAACATCAACTCAACGTGACCAGATAATTTATTGTAAATCAAACGCACTTACCTTTAAGTGAAGTTCGATTGTAATTATATGAAGTTTCGTTCGAAGGGATTACAATCCTGATATTTACTAGTAGTACCGCTGTTTATGCAGGTTGAGTCAGCAGTTTAGAGAGCAATTCGAAAAAATGCGCTATGAGAGTCTGGTGGCGCCCCCACAGATCTGTCGTTTTCATAATTTTTAGAGCCAAATGAAGTAAAAAACAAAAAAGGGAAAAAATATCGCCTCGGGTGGGTAGAGAAGATATTCATCTTAGGGCGGGTTGTAATCCCTTCGAACGAGACTTCATATAGTTACAATCGAACTTCACTTACAGGTAAGTTCGTTTGATTTACAATTATATGTCAGTCTCGTTCTTGGGATTACAATCCTGATATTTACTAGTAGATGTTCAGAGATTGATATTTTTGAACTTTTTGTTTTATATAACAATTTTCATTCGCCAAATCAACTATTTAGATATAATTTCCGAATTATTATCACTGTTCTGATCATTATTATTGTGCATCAAACTTTTAATGCCATGATTAATAGAATAGTGACACTAGAAGGTCCATCGAAGAATATCACAGAACCGTCGACTCTTGCGACCAAAATGTAATTTTGTGAATAAAGCTAGATATGTTTTCTATTTCATTAGAAAAATCGGCCAACTCTCTAATAGTCCTGTAGACTATTTACTATAAACTATTCTGTAACATCAATATCAATATCAGGCTTCTGAAAACCGATAGTTATTCAACTGCTTATTATTCAAGAAGTTGTAGGTTTATGAGGTTCATTGAATGACAACAAGGGTTTCTGTATAAAAAGTCCAGAGATTTGGTCATCTCTAATGGGAGGAGGAGAGATTGCGATAAACTTAGTATCTCTCTTCAAAAAATGTCAAAAAAAATTTCTGAGTTGAGGACTTTCGAATATATCAAAATTCTATGTATATAGGAATTCAAATAGGATCAGAAAACAATTATATGCACGAGCGTATCGTATTATACAAAAGTATTCACGCTCGGTAGAAATGGATCTTTCAGTCTATGGAGAAACGTTAAGGATTTGAAAAATAAAAAAAATTTATTAGAGACCAGTAAAGCCAAAAGAATCAGGGACTCCGCTTACTGGAAGACAATTCGCACAAGGTAAAAAGAGTTCTAGTTGACTGGTTGCATTTTGAGAAACGCTTGAATTAAAAACGAAGAATTTCAAAGAAAAAGCCCAGTTTTGTTTCACATTTATGCAACAAATTATGAAGATTCTATTGATAATTGATTTATGCAAAAAGAGAAAATTGCAATTTTTGACATAATCTCAAGGTCAAGTAATTTTCTGAAAAGTTGTTCAAATTTAAAGAGGAGCTGTATGACATATTTTCCGTTTGGCAGTTAGAACTTGTAATATGCTCATTCAGATGAAAACACTGCACATTGGCTTTGTGAGAAATGTATTGTTATGTATAAGACGGTAAACCACAAGATGGAGTGGAATTATCATTCCAATTTTTATTTAATAATAAGCATCTTTCTGACTGAAAGAATGTAGAAATTTGAAATGAATTTGCATTAGAAGCATCCAAGTGCCTATAAAGAGATTGGTATTGAAAACCTTTTCAGTGACTTGACATCCTCCTTCACAACCATCGTGAGGAGTTGTCTCAAAATTGACAAGTCACAAACCACAATAATCAGTTCATTTATGAATGATATCATTTTTCCTGAAGTTAATTGACAATAGTAGATTTTTTTATTTTTATTTATTTATCAATTTCTTTTTTTTTTAACAACGATTCACTGAATCTGATTTTATCTCATGAAATATTAATTGTCAATTCGTCATTTTCTTTTTTTAAAAATGAAACTATTATTTACACATACCAATAAATTTGTATGGGTGTTGGAAGCACATTTTTAATAGTAAATGTGCAACACTGTATGCGATTATTTATATTAAATGCAAACAAAAGTTGGTGGCATTTCATTTACCTAATAACTCTCTATGATGTGTCTCTTTCGAGCACAAAAAACGTTATGAAAACGACAGATCTGTGGGGGCACCACCAGACCCTCATGGCGCATTTTTCGAATTACTCTCTAAACTTGTGACTCAATCTGCATAAACAGCGGTACTACTAGTAAATATCAGGATTGTAATCCCGAGAATGAGACTGACATATAATTCCGTCGCCTCCTCTAGCCTCCTCCCTCATATCCCTCCACACTTCAACTCAATGTTGATGTTTTTCATAACATTGATTCAGTGAAATATTAATTAATGTTGTGATAAAAAGGTTAAGAAATGCAATAAGTGCCCTTTATTTTCTCTCCATGAAGTGTCTAACGCGGTAGAGATACATTTGCCTGTTAAACGTTTCACGTACGTTTGCCGCGCATTCCGCGTTTAATATGCGAGAGAGGAGATGAAGGAAAGGTTAAAAAAAAATATATGATGATATGTTGAACGACAATCTTTACTCATTTTTAAATATTGTATGGAATTTATCATGCAGTACAAAACTGTCAGGGATCAAGTTGTTATTGTGCGGTATCGGAATTTTTACTATGTAGCACTGGAATTTTTCTGGTGCTAGGCAATTGAACCCACTTCACCAGACGGCATGGTAATTTTCGTCTGAATTTCTCCATAAAAATCTAGCCATTTTGAAAGAGTTTCGAAGAACTATGACTGTCGGACAGATTTGAACAAAGACTGTCCGAATGTTCACTATCACGGTCCACACGGCCCTCCCGTTTATTTCACCCCCGGGGGTAAAGTGAAAGGTGTGATTAGTTCACCCCAGGCGTTCTTGAGTATTTGTACGATGAACATTTTCATTCGCTCGTACCCAAGTACACAACGGCTCGGTACACAGGCACACCACTCAGCTCCTTCTCTCGCCCACAATTTATACTCACCCCATCTCACTTGCACTCCGGCAGTGTCGTCTAACGCCAACGGGGCTTTTATATGTATCGCAACAGAGTGCGTTCTCTCACGGCTCCCTGGTCCACGCGAATGTGCCATTTGTAATTTTACCCCCGAGTCACCTGTCCCCCGCCCGCCCGCCCTCGCTCTCTCTCACCCTCTCTCGCAGTCCTTTCTACTGGATAATGTTTACGAGCCGGTAGTGAAAATCCGGTGAGAAATTATGGGCTTAGTTTTATGTTAACGTGGGACTATGGATTAATGCTTTCTGGGAGCAATTTTGGTGGTGAAAAAAAACTTGGAATTTTCATTCGGTGGGTGGGGGAGTACCGATGATTGATTAACATTTTAGAATTGGTTTTAAGCGGGGATTAATGAGAATTGAGTAGGTAAGCAGCTCAATGAGGGCTTCAGGAATGAAAATGGAAGGGAGACAGGGAAATTAGGGGCTTAGTTTTTTCGGGATATCGTGGTAATGAGTGGGTTCAGAGAAAAATGACAAAGGAAATTTTGAAGTGGAGACGCCTTCAAGGCGTTTCTTATAAAAAGTCACAATAATGAAAAAACAAGTGGGAAATTGTATTGTAATAGTATATTGTTTTATAGATATGTTTGAAAATAAATAAATTTGCAATATGCTTCGAATGGTTATTTTGCACATCATTTCCTTCTATCATGTATAATTCTTTGTTTATTTCATTTTATTAAATTGAATAACATTCCCTTTTACCTAATTTTGTCAGATATTCAACTCAATTGAATGTTATCAGCATCATTATTCTTATTATCTTTTTTCTTCTATACAACCGATTGTCTTTTTTGATAGTTCTATCTCTCCCCTCAGCTCTTCGATGAAATGTTGATAGAAAAATTTTATTTACACATATTTGAATGAATTTGAAACATCATATTCGAAGAAACCATCAGAATGCTCACTTTGAGGGAAATTCATGAAGAATTCAAAATTTTTAACAATCATCATAAAAATTAAATCAACCAATATAGCTATCGTAATCATCTTTCAACTTCGACTTAATGGTATTAAAATAAACATTTTAAGCTATGACTGAATTCACTTGAAGCATGATATTCGAAGATATCCCGGGAATTCTGATTTTCAAAAAATACAAATTTTTTGAAAATTTTCGAATAAATCAATGTAACGATTATTGCTATCGCCTTCATCTTCGATCTCGGTCAGAGGCACAGCCAAACAAATTTTTTAAGCCGTCATTTAATCAATTCAGAACATTTTTTTAGTTATCGTGGGACAACCGATTTTCGAAAAAATTCAAAAATTATAAAAACTAAACCTTATAAATTGCTTCAAAAACTAATGTAATTGAAACAATTTGATTTGATTATCATATGCAATTTTCGTGAAAACGAGGTTAAATATTCGTCAATTACTAGGTAGTTGCACAAATACCGGAGTGCATCATCAGTTTCATTGAATAATTAATTCCTCCAAGACTCAATTCTCTCCTTGATTCAATCATAATTCCGGAAATTCATTTAAACTGTTTCGGAGTCTATTTCCAGTCTCCGATAACAATATTTAATTCACGAGACCACTATTCATTAATATTAAATACTTTCGAAATACATCCTCAATATCTTTCAATTATACAAAACCTGAAGGAAAGAGGTTGAAAAGTAAATTGCACATTATTCCATAAATATCTCGAGAACGAGTGGATTGCTAAAAATATACCAAGCGTCAATTCTAAAAGGATTTAATTCTCCATAAAAAATGATTTTTGCTTCCGAATGAAGCCTTGCATTTGACCGATTTTTCGATGTTCTAATTTTAATTGCAAATGGTCTAGAGTATCAGTAGCGAAGCGGTAAACCAGGTTAAGTCGATTTTGACTTTTGGCCTGTCTTTGATGAATATCTCGGAATCTAAGAGAGATAGCAAAATTTTTCTCATGACCTTTCTTATAACTCTCAATTGGCTTTACAATAAAGGTCTGTTTCAGATTGAAGCTAAATTGAGATGCCGGTTGGGGAAAAGTGGAATTGTGGAAGGAGGTGGAAAATTAAAACACGCGGAATTATAAAACCACATTGTTGATGTACTTCATTGTGGAATAACCCACGCGTATTGATAAATTAATAATGTTACACTATTGAGTTGCTCGACAAAGTCAATTAAATGATGATTTGAAAATGCACTGCACTTGAGATTCTCCGGATATTGAACTTGATGATTGACTCAAAATAATTGATAGTTAACTCGGAATTAATTGATAATTGAATTGAATTAAATAGAGACGCTATACGAAGCGCTAGACTCAAATGTATCGCGTTGATGTACTCCGGTGATGTACTCGATTGAGCGGTTACGGCGATACAGTACTGTGATTAGAGTGACTCTCTCGGTGGCTAGAGTGATACTACTGACTTTTTCGGCGATTTTCTTCGTAGCTGACCGTGACCCCGAAGGGTCCCGAAGTTTCTCGAGATTTTCGTTGAGCCCGGTGACCGTTTGACTAGTTTGAATAGTTTGCCACGACCTCGTGGCAAAAATCTTATTATCTCTTTTAGATTCCGAGATATTCGCCAAAACCTGGCCAGTAAAATCGACTCAAAAATCGACTTAACAGGGTTTACCGCTTCGCTACTGATATTATGAAATGTGAAGAAATGATATATTTAGGATCAAGTGTGTATGTATGTATGTATGTGACAACTTTCTTTTTTGGTGATTAATTTTTAGAAAAATCAACATAAATATGATCAAATTTGCAGCTAAAAATCTGAAATTTTGACTTATTGTAGCTATTATTGAGTTCAACTTTGGTGCGCTGTTTCAGCCGGATCGGTCCAGTAGTTCCTGAGATATAACAACTTGTTTCAATTTTGTTTTTCCTCTACATTGTAAAAACTGCTGCACTAATTTAAAAATTTTTTGTGGGAATTCGGTAAAGGATAGATGGGTTTGTAATGTATAACACTCGGGATTAATATATACATCGAATTAGATTTATTCACAACAAACATAACTTGGTTTACACCATGAGAGCTGGAACGAGAGTGTGCTCTCGCGACAACGGTGTCAATCATCCGATGTGTTGATGTAAGATATTCGGTTGCTAAGCCAAGCCCGAACATAATACATTGAAATAATTTGAAATAAATATATCAGCAGCTTCGCTACATTTTTTTTTCAAAATACTCGTCTTGACGGCCTCTGTGTTGATCAATCAATATATATATATATTCGTTCATATAAAGTTTCCAAGATGTTCTGGCGCAGAAGAAGTTTTTCTTTTTATCTTTTGAAAAGATTAAATTCACGATTCCCGGCGGAATAAACTTTACAATTTCTACAGAATTTTAATATTTACTTAAATCGCTTTATTACGGATGTTCAGACAATTTGGTAAATCCTTCGTTCCTTTTTAAAAACGACTGAATTTTTCCCGTCATTTGTCACCGTCATTACTGTCCAAAATTTTCTTTACTGTTTGATATCCTTTTTTAACTTTCAAATATTTCATTATTAAAAATATTATCCTCTAAACAAATGTACAAGTGTAATAAATAAAGTGTTGATTATTCAATAAACAATGTAAATAAAATTAAATAAAAAAAAGACATTTTTCAATCACCTCCTCAGTATCTTGATACTGTGCGAGTGAACACAAGATATTCCCGTTTTTTCGTTTTTTTAAAATTTTTTTATTCGGGTACGCACGATAACTTGAAAACAAGTAGGGGTTCGAGCCTATTCGACAGAAAGCATGTGACCGTTGCATTTTGCGTCATTGATCTCTTTCTTTCTTTTTATTTCTATCAATTCCAGTGGTAGTAATTTTCTGAATGGATCCATAGCAATTTCCTAATATCCTTGTGACAGGGATACAACCACATGCAACCGCAACCGCAT
This sequence comes from Diachasma alloeum, assembly GCF_001412515.2. Lineage (NCBI taxonomy): Eukaryota > Metazoa > Arthropoda > Insecta > Hymenoptera > Braconidae > Diachasma > Diachasma alloeum. The sequence continues at coordinate 542,977 of NW_021680462.1, read as the reverse complement.
GCTGCGAAGTGTCTACAGGATAATTTTCAACCTTGTAATGAAATCAATTCATATAAAAGGTTAAATATCTCCGAAACTACTCGGCCGGTTTCACCTGTCTAAAATAGCAATCTTCATTATTGTAAGAGCTTTAATCATACCAGGGATAAATTATAAATCCCATCCACATCCATAAATTATAATTACCGTTAAATTATTAAATAGTCAATTAGTTGATCACTCTTAAATTTTAACTATTTATTATCTATTTACATATTCAAATTTTGAATTATTTATTAATCAGTAATTTAGTTAGGAAAATTGACGATTGTTTGGATAATCGGAAATCCCTTATAAGAAATTTAGTTTATTATTTTCTGAATAGAAAATTTACATATCCATATTATTAGATATTTAATTCACCGTCAATTGGAAATTTGGATTATCAATTATTTTACCATTTTTCAATTTCGATTAGTATATTTAAACTTTGATCAATGTAAGTCGGAAATTCTTTTAATATTGAAGAACCGGAAGATTGATGGCCATCCCTGAATCATACTAAACTTCAAAATTTTAATTTTGTATAAATGGGTGTGGATATTTGGATTGATCTGGACAAAACCCGTCGAAACGAGTATTTTGCAAAAAGAAAAAATCAAATCCATTGAGTATTTTGTGAGATATTTAACAAAATATATTTACACATAAGGTTGCATATCTCAGGAACCGCTTGGTCGATTGCACCCATCCAAAATAGGAATCTTTAGTATTATAAGAGCTTTAATGGAAAATTTACAGATAGATATTATTAAATATTTAATTCACCGTCAATTGGAAAGTCAGATTATCAATTATTTTACTATTTTTAAATTTCGAATAGTATATTTAAACTTTGATCAATGTGAGTCGGAAATTCTTTTAATATTGAAGAATCAGAAGATTGATGGCCATCCGTGAATCATACTAAATTTCAACTTGCTATCTCCATTTTTTCTCAAATTATCATGTGTACAAAATTTTTCATGAGAAAACGCCAATTGTCCGGATAACACTTCCACGTGAATTAGGAGCTATCACGACCATTATTTACACCCTTTCCAATTGTTTCTTCCCTTTATCCTTCAAATATCGCTTAATTTCAAACTTTGCATTAAAGGATATATATATTCAATTGATCTAGATAGAGACCATCCGGATGAGTACTTTGAAACATGAAAAATAGAAATCGGTGCAATAGTTTTTGAGATATTGAGCATACACGAAATTTCAACAAGCTGTTATATCTCAGGAACTACTTGACCGATCGGGCTGAAACAGCGCGCCAAAATTGAGATCAATCATAGCTACAATTTGCAAAAATTTCAGATTTTTATTTACAAATTTCCCAGTATATATGTTGAATTTTCTAAAAATTAATCACCAAAAACGGAAGTAGTCACATGCATACATGATCCTAAAAACACATTGTAGACCAATATAATTTGTATTGTATTGGTATAATATTGTAGACCATTTCCAATCTAAATTGGAAAATCGAACAATCGGAAATGAAATACAAGGCTTCCATTCGGAATCAAAAACTGGAAAAGATTAATAACGCAAAACGTGTAGGTTACATACATTCTCTCGGATAGACTCGAACCCCTGTTTGTTGATATTCTTTTAACCTCACACTGTTATAAATTTTGTCTGAAATTTCCGGTACACTTTTTGGAAATTTCCATCGAATTCAATTACCGCTGAAATTTCGAGGAATTTCGTCATGGAAAATTCAGAATTTCATGGAAAAATCAAAGAGTCAATTTCAATTCCATTTTTCTCTGAAAATGAATAGAAAACTAGAGAATTCCGGTAAATATATTCTTGAATTTTCAGAACAGTGACACTGAATACGATTTAGGGAAAAAAAATGATGAAATTTCAGATTTCACTGAAAATTCAATGTAATTTGGCACTGAATATTCATATTAGATTGAAAATTCAAATAAATTAAGGAATTCTCGTCTGTATACTGCTTAAAATTCTACAATTTTAGTGAATTTTTACTGAAACCTGAAATTTCAAATCGTATTCAATGTTACGCTAATGATGTTAATCATTTCCTATGACGGCACGAAGATGTGGAACGCTATATAAATTCCCTTCTGTAATGTAAAAATGAATGCTGTGAGAAGGACGGCGGAGCTCAATATGTACCAGAAATTTCAAATGAAGAAATGGCTAAGAGCCGGAGAGCTCAGTTGAGTGAGCCCCCGATGCGAAATCGGAAGGTCCCAGGTTCAAATCTCGGTCTGAACTATTAATTTTTATCAGTAAAAATTTTCCGGTTGTTCATATTGTGTACGTCAACAGTATACGCTCTCCCATGATATTCATGAAACAATCCAAATAATTCTCTCAGCTACAATGAATTCACCCAAATCTCGAAAATACTCCTTTCCAAAATCATTTTCGTTCTCCCAGATCTATCCCACCAATTGTCTCCACCCGAGTGAAAATCAATTATTAAAAGAGTTGAGAGTGTGGAACGCCTGGTGAAAGTGAAAAGGATGGGCGAATGTTATTCTTGAAAAGAAAAAAATATAGATGAGTTTATTTTAGTAATCGGTGTGTGGCCTCGGTAGCTCCACTTGACTCCGCGTGCGAAGTTCAACGCTAATTTCGTTTGGTGGCGGTGGTTGTTGGAGCCGTGTCGATCGGTTGCGCTCTAACTCATTTTCCATCACACTTGGTGTGGAGACACGACGGAAGAGTCAGTGAGTTGTCCTGGGTTACGTGTGACAGAGGGAGACACTATTTTCGGACGATTAACTTCCAGCACTTGGGATTCCAACGCTCCAACAACTTGGGGGACAATTTTATTGCCCCCATTCATCAATTTTCGATTTATTCTGTGCACGTAAGTTCACGTAGAACGTTTCACCAATTTTTACCGGTGAGAAATAAGGAGAAATATGGAGGGAGAATTTTTAGAAAATTATTTTTTCGATATCGAGGCGACTTTTTTCGAATATCTGTGGTAATGAATTCCTTTGGGAGTTCAAGGCAGAAGAGATTTTTTGTAGAAGTGAAAATTTCCGATGACGAGAGTTTTTTGGTATGATTTTCCAAGTGATATTTGACGGAATAGTCTTCATTTAGGAGTCTAGGAGTGGAATTTAAAAAAAATTACTCGTAATTGTTATTGTACATATTTTTTCAAAAGTTTTGAAAAAAGAGAAACCTCTGTAGTTTAAAAATTGGAGGTCCTGGTCTGTTTTTAATATTTTAAGCATCTGCGGGGCAAACGAACAATAAACAATCAATTTGTTTGCACTAATAATTCGTTTTTAGACATATTGAACCGATCTTCAAAGCATGAGAAATCTCACTCCAATAGCCCGGGCCTTTTGAAACTCATAGTAGTCTCCCCTTAAAGATAAAATATCCCGAATTCCGGAATATTATTCCGGATTCTGTAATATAATATCTCGGATTACGCAATACACATATTCCTGATTGGTGGATATCTTTTTTCCGTGCTCATTTCCAATTCTATCAATTTGCGTAGTGGGAACTATTAAATTATTGAACACTCAAGGCTCCTCGGAGGTTCAGACAATGGTTTGAAAATGGACTATTGTTTGCAAAAATTGTTAAAAAATACTGATAGATTCTAAATTCAGTGGGTTCTGAAAAAGAAAAGAAAACCACATTATGTAATGAGAAATAATCGGGAAAAAATGAATTGAGACAGGCCTTATGATTTTTTATAAATAATTTCACTAAATGGATAATTTTGAATGCAAAATATAAATTGCCTAAAGGCCCATATCTGGCGCGGCCTAGGTCAAGGGCTGCCAGGGCTTAAGAAAATCCCTTAGTTCACAGTTTTTTCGACAATATTAATAATTGATTGGGCGTTAGTTAGTTTATCGTTGATTAACAACGTTTTGCCGGCTTATCTCAGGGAGTGGAACGTTGGAAGACCCAGGACTAGAGAAATTCGACAGAGAGAGAGAGAGAGAGAGAGAGAGAGAGAAGGAAATTAGGCAAGAATATTAATAATCAATCACTCACGGTTTTATGTCGACAATTCATTTCATTTATTCAACAAGAACCTCAAAATGTTCTTGGGAATCGATTCTTTTCCATACAATATAAAATAAGTAGAAGAACAATACAAAATATAAATTACAATACAGTAGACTCTCATTATAGTCGCACTCACGGGGCTGTAGGGGCAGCCAATTCTGAGAATGGGACTGTATTTCTCTTCCCCCACCAGGCGCTCACGGTAAACCTAAATTCCGGGAATCGGGAGCGATAAGAAAATAAATTTTACTCCAATTATTTTTCTCTTCAATTTGCATTGAACATTTTTATTAAATATAAAAATTATTTTCATTAAACACTTTTATTAAATTAACAAAATGAATTGCGTTGAACACTTTTAGTAAATTAATGAAATGAATAGAAATATTAATAACATCGCATTGTTCAATACACTCCAAAATTTATTCACTTCATTCAAATAAAAAGCAGGATTATGCACCACTGCAAAGACCCTCTCTTCGTAACAGTCAAGAGTGAACTGAATTTCTCTCTCGCAAAATCATTTTTCCTAAATTTTATTTCCCGAATTGCTTAGAAATGCAAAACAAAGCCCATTCCGAGAAAACACAGGGACATTTAAATCCACACCTCGGAGGTGGTACGGAGTGGGGGAAGCGCTAGAGCTCGAAAAAATCGATATGAGGGGAAATGCGACTATAACGAATGCGACTATAACGAGAGTCTACTGTACAAAGTATAACCACACGATATCGCTGTCAGGCGAAGAGTGTCACGCTGGCGACTTGTTGCCTAGTCCCAGGCGCAGACGTAAGCAAAAATCGATACTTTAGGGCATGAACCCACAGTAACGACCCAATCACGTTGGACCGCCGTCTCAGCTGTCGGCCAAATTCAGATTAGAGTGCGTGAGTGATAAATTAAACAAATCAAAATTCCTAAATATAATAAATAAATTAATGTTCGACGAATAAATGCAAATAATTCCCTAGAGTAGCTCGCGAGATCCCCGAGAACAGGGAAAATGGTGTCGATGCGAAGGGAAAAACAATATTTTCTGTACTGCTTCTCACGATTTCTCGTCTGGGAATTGGTATTACATACTTCCCAAACTCGAAAACTTGAAAATCACTACAGAAAAATATTGTTCCTGAACTGTTGCGATGGGGTTTTTTTACTCGTGTGGTTGGCCACTCCTCGCCTACGGCTCGGAGGCCAACGCACCACGCGTGAAAAAACCCCATCGCAACAGCCCGGAAAAATACTATTCCTGTCACAATATTCAAGTCGAAAATACGTAATGCGGAATGCTTTTGTCAAATCTGGAACATCGTGGTCCCAATTATGGAAGATTAGAACTTTTGTGAAACGGTGGAAGGTTAGGAACCCGAACCAATAAGGATATTTTTGTAGCAAAATGTCAACAAGTTCAGAAAGCCCAACCCATATGACGGAACACGCATATGGTTGGAAAACTAAGAACTTTTCGATGAAATGAATGCAAAAATATGCAAAAATGAAACTCTTAGGATCAATATATTCTCATATCATGGATGGAAATGTCGATTTGATTTTTTTTAAATCGATTCGATAGATAGGTAAATATTTCAGAAAGCTGGCAAAATATTCAAGTGTTCCGTTAATTGGGGGGGAGGGGGATTCCGCAATTGGTCCATTCACTCTAATGAAAATAATCCATTCAAACCAGTGAAACCCCTTGCTTCCATGAAAAATTACCCTTAAAATTGTTTTCATTACTATCCCCGTTAACTAATGACCTCGGAATTACTCAAGAACTTTTAACAAACCCCTATATCCTCCCTAGAGCTTGAAAAATGTCTCTTTTAATTTTTAAAATAGACGAAATTTATGTTTTCCTTGGATGGGATAAAGTACGGATATAAAGACTCTCGGGAGGAAAGTAAGAAAACCACGAAAAATTGATACCACGAGATGCTCGTACCGCATTCGTTCAGATCTTCAGGGTAAATAGGGGAGAGTTGTGAAGAGGGGGGTATATGTACTCAGATTCCATGTTTTAGGAGTTCTATACAATATATCCTGCGGCATCGACAGCATAAAGCCCCGGCATGAATCCGTATATATAAATATATACGTATGTACAACTGTTAAAAAGACTTGGGTATGAAAACATGGGAAACAGATAAACAAAATAACTTGGGTGACTGATATTAAATTCGTGGGAAAAGGAAGAGAATGGGATATTTGTATGAATACAAATTTCCAATTTCTATGTATTTCAATGCGCTTTTTTATGTCTTGTATAAATATTTCGAGACATGTATATACATTCTCCAAAAATCATATTTCTTATTCAGGAATTGGAATGAATGATTGCAATTCTTTAAAAATGAAAATTTGCAACTTTGTCTTTATAATTAATCTGTGGAACATTCCATGTATCTTTCTAATATAACGTTTAGAGATCAATTTTGAATTGTGGATTATTAGGGAAAAGAGGTGGAATGGGCCGTTTTTTAATTGCTTACAAACCAGCTTTGAAAATTTGAAACGACCCGTTCTGCCCCGCTCCCTTTCGTTCAGTGAACTTTATTCATCGTGATTTACATTACTTCATTGCCTCTGTAATCATGTCGCGATCCATATTTGAAGTCACTAATTTCGTTTCTTCCCGAAATCACTGACATCAATCTTGAAATTACTTAAATCAGCTCTGAAATCACGTAAAGTCGACTCCATTTCGAAATCACGGTGTCACTTAATTAGGGAGTGAGTAGCCCCTCGATTCCTGCCCTCCTGGCTTTATCTAATTGAAAGAAATTAAAGATAGATTGGAAAAGATTTCAAATAATTATGAAAAATGCCATGGCTAATTCAATGGTCATTGTAGACTGAGAATAAATTCCGGAAGGGATTGGATTAATTTCTGGAATTGTGAATGAATGACGGAGATCATTGAGTCTTGGAGGAATTGATTATTCAATGGAGCAAACGATGAATGGAGGTATTTTTGCGATCATCTTGTAATCCAAAGGAATTTCAGTTCATATTAATGAAGATTGAACATTCAAAGTGTATGAACTTCCAAGTTGTCTTAGAAAGGGGAATTAACTTAATTACTTCAAGTTGAGGAATCAATTCAACGACTTCCAGTGCCCACTCGTCTCAGTAATGAGTAAGTTTAGAAAGAAATGGGAGACTGCCTTTTTTACGAAGAATTAAGTTTCGATCGAAAGATATCCCATGATATTTTCTGTCAAACCCACTCATTTTCTAGATATTCCCAAAATAAATCTGACGAAATTTTTCCTCCTCTTTAAGTTTCTTATATTTCTTTGACTTCTTTATTCCCCAAATATCCCCGAAACTATTGGATTTAACACGATTCGACGATCTTTTTTACAGGGAATTTGATTCTTCAAAAAAATGTCTTTCAACGAATCGTAAATCTATTTATACTTTAGATATTTATGAAATAATGCACAACTGATTTTCCAACTTCGACCCATCACCTTAGGTATAATTAGTAGATATTAAAGAATGTAGAAAGATTCCAAATATTACCAGAAGATATCTCAGTTCATATAAGGCTGGGAATAGATTTCAAAAGAGTTGAGAGTATTTTCAAAATTATGATTGAATAAGGAAGAAATTAATCTTGCAGAAATTTATTTCATTCACTGTACTGAATGAATGATTGAGCAATCATTCCAATTGTTCAAAGTGGAATCAATGGAATAACTCGAATTATTTGAAAACACCAGTTTATAATGGAAAAAATATACTGGAATCGGGTATATAATATTCACTGTTAGAAATTTTTTGAAAATTAAGTAATAGTTGCCCTTGAATTCTCAAGCTTGTGAATTTGAATTCAATTTAAGATCAAATCGTTCATGGAATGTCTCATTGACGTTGGAAATTCAGCATAATTGGGTTTTTCCATGGTAGATTATCGCTGATATTTCAATGATATCTAGAATTTTTAAATTTATTGCGGAAATTGAACATCACATCCAACTGAATTTTCAGAGGATTGAAAATACAGGGAAATTGTTGCTGAATTTTCAAATTATTTAACAATTTTTATTATTATGTGGACCTGAAAATTGAAATTCCATTGAAAACTTCAGAATTCACCTGATTTTTCAATAACAAAATATATGAAAATTTCATGTAAATGAGTGATTGTTAACAATGTCAATGAATGAGTGATTTTTTACATGAAATTTCAAAAGTAATTTTCTAACAGCGATTCCGGAATTCGGGATCTTATATTCTGGAATCCGGATCTAACGGATTCCATAATAATATTCCGGAATTCGGGATATTTTATCCTCAGTTCCCGAATAATACGTATTCCGGAATCTGTATTCCGGAATCCGGTATACAGTCGAGCACTAAAATTCGTGAACAACCTGAACTTGCATTCCATGTATTCTATTTACGAACTGTAGTGCTCGACTGTATATAATTTCAAAATGGATTCTCAACCGATATTGTGATAAATTCATTCTTTAGATGATAGTGTACGTGAAATTAATGGCCCAAAGAGAAGAGGACAAAGGAAAGGAAAGGGGAAGAAAAACTGATACAATTGTACTACGATGAAGTGCAAGTTTGGGGCTTCCCCGACCTCTAACTTGTGTAGTGACTCGGAACAGTCTTCAGAGTGAGGAGCTCAATGGCCTCCCTGCTGGTGGCAATAATAATTCAACAATTCCGAAAGAATGTCCCAAAATATGATCAATTGCCACTTGAAACCCACTAATAATTTGGAAAGCCCTCAATTGCCAGCCGAAAGAGCGAATCCGCGAAGAATGAACGTATGGAAATACTTTCCTGAGTGCTCCCCGTGATTATTGCCGGATCCCACTTGAGGTGTTTCGGTTGAAAACTCAAAATAATAAAAAAAAATTGGAAAATTCATGAGAGAAATTTCTAAGTATACTGCATCATTGAGAAATCTTGCACATTTTCTTCAATCTCAGTCTCAAGAAAAAAAAATGAAATTTGGATATTTTTGTAACCCCTTCAGCTATAACCTCCGAGGTTCCCCCGCTCTTAATTAGGGAAATTTCCATAGCACCCAAAACAATAGTGAATTATCGAGGAAAAACTAGCGGGTGATAAATCAAATCTTTCTTGAGAACACTATATAAGTTTCCGATTTCTTTCAGATTTCATAAGAAAGTTATTTGAACAAATGATTTGGAAAATTATGCGTTCCGGGGCAATTACGCTCTCACGTGCAGGCGCATGATTCGAATATCAGTGAGCATCATGGGAAAGGTATGGGTTGGATCATGGAACTGAGAGAGAGAGAAAACACTCGACAGGTTTACGAACTCGAGACGCATTTTAATATTATTTAAATAATTAGAATAATATCTAATAAAAATTATTTGACACCCGTCGGTGATGAGAAAAAAATCAAACAATCTGATAAATAAAATTAATATTCAAAAAATGTCCAAATGCACACTTAAATAGTTACTTTAAAATTGGAAAATTTTGTGCTCAGCGATTGAATCAGGGCTCGAGAACAATAAGACTCCCCTTACGTTCCACTCCCCGGTGATCTACAGACGAAACACATCAAATTCGCACGGCGTGTCGTCAGTACATGCCATCTCTTATAGACGCAGCGTGCAATATTTCAATGCGAGGAAGTCCCGGAATAATATATCGGAGTTGATAAAATATTCCGGATTACGGAATATTATTCCGGAATTCAGAATATAATATACCGGATTCAGGAATACACATATTCCTGATTCCAGAATATTATATGCCTCATTCGAGGATATTTTTTTCCGTGCGTAGGTCTGCATTTATCTTGGTAATGAGTGGGTTTAGAAAGAAATAGCAAACAACCTTGTTTGAAACACAACTAAAATTCCAGAACATTCTGGTCGACCATCGGCCTACTTCGAAAATCTCTGGGACCCTTCGGGTCATCAGTCATAAGTGACCGGAACACGCGCGAATCAGTTTGGGCTTAGCCTCTCACCGTATAAGTCTATCTCGAGAAAATCACCTGTAGACGTTGTATAGTATCAGTACAGTTCCGATCAGTACATTACCTCAGTTCATTTATTCAGTTTTATAAATTCAGTCCATAGTCAATCAACGCAGTTGAATAATTATCAGTATAAATTCAGTAAATCAATTAACAACTTTTTTGAGACTTTCAACCGTGTATAAAGTATACATATTTTCAGACTTTGGTTGCTGTTGGCCACCAATAAATTATGACTTTAGAAAACTCAGTATTTTTTCTTTCAGGGCTCATCCTACTTTAACTATCCTCTAACACCTCCCACAATTCACCCAATTTACAGATCCTCTCCTCAAACAAACCTCTTTTGTAGAGAATTAAATTTCCTTCGGGAGATGTCTTCTGACCCTTTCCTCTAAACCCACTCATCCCCGAGATAATCGCCCACTACAAAAACCTCCAATTGCCCACCACTCCCGATTCCGATAATTGCCAACTTTCCACCCAAAAGAAGCGTCTTCTCCACTTCCTCCACCTTATCATCCCCCCCCCCCCCCCNCCACTAAAAATTCAATTTCAATCCCGAAACAATCTTCACAGCCTGCAAATATAACAGTCGGAAAAGCCCGGCTACCTCCATCCCATTGAATTCCCATGCCTGAAACAAGAAAAACGAAATTTCTTCAATTTTATGTCGTATTTGTAATCCGCTTCTCGCGCAGATCAAGACCTAGATGTGGAACTCGAGCGTTGCGTTATCCGTTGAATCCTCGACTTTTCCAACGATCATCTCTCCTCTCTTCTACCTACCCTTCAACCATCCCCACCCATCACCTCGCCCGCTTACGTCTAATAAATTATTCGAATAGCTCTCAAGCTCACAGTAGAAATGGAATAACTTAGACTTCCCGGATGCCTGCCAGCTTGTCCCCCACGCCTGGCAGAAGTGTAGTAAGTTGCAACTTTTCTCGCATTGCGCGCGCATGTCAACAAGCACCTTCACTGGTAGAAAAAAATATGAAATTTCATGAACCATTGAATAGTCATTTTTAGGAGAGTGGCATTGAATTCGATTAAGGGGGAAAAATCAGTAATCTTAGACCACATGAAAAAAAAAACAGATCGTGGATCTGTTTAACCCATGCATGTCTTTTCAACTAGGCGACATTTCAACTACCACTTTTTCAACTAATTACATTTTGACTATGACATTCCAACTACTAGAATTAAAATACACGACAAAAATATGATATTCTCAGTAAATCAATCCCGAATTTCCTTCAAATGTCAACTATCAAGCAGATAAGATGGAAAACAGGCTTTGCGAAATTAAAAAGGTTCACATCCTTCGAAAAATATTCTTCGAATAAACAAAAAACAAGATTGTAGATAGATTATTTGTAAGTTTTTAAGGAAAAAAATTAATAAATAAATGAAAATGAAAAGTTGAAAATTTTGGCAAATTCAACACAACTACCGTAATTAAAAAACAAAGCAGTTGAAATGTCGTATTTGAAACATCGTAGTTAAAAAGTCGCCTACCCACGTACGAAAAAACGAATGGGCCGAGCTTGGCCCAAGCCCGGTGGCGGGCCTGCCGAACTTCGGGACCCGTTCCTCAACCGGGACCGCGCCGGACTTGGTTGAAACCTGGAATGATAACATCGGGCCAGGTCTGGGCGCCCATCTCGGCCCAGCGTTGATTGCCAGTCGTTGGCCAGGCTCAATTAAACATTACTTAATTACATGAATATGATAATATGGGTGATTGAAATACAAGTAATGTAATATTACTCCTCAGCATTCGTAATAGGTTCAACGAGGAAAAAAAATCAATACCGGCATGCGACTGGTGCCGCACTGGCTGCCAAACTGTTCATGGCAATTATCAATAATAACAAAAACAAAATAATTAACATTTTTTAGGATGATTTTTAGTATTGATTGTGCCCTACCTACCAAACCCTAACGCAATCATCGCCGAAAAACCGATTTTGTTAACTTAAAATATTACCCCCTAACGTGGGCTCGAACCCACGACCTCACGACTACTAATCCGACGCCTTAACCACTAGTCTACCGCGCAATTCGTAAAACCTCTACTTCAAATCTTCCATATTAATTCCATCTCGGTTTTTTTCGACTTGAATGTTTTATCATTCAGTTGATAGAAATATTAAGTGATTCAACTACAGTTTAATCGGTAAATTAATTCAATAATGAATAATAATAATTATTATTATTAATTACAATAATAATTATAACAATTAGGATTACTGTTGAATGACCATTCTTCTTCTTTTCGTAATAATTAGCGAGTAACATGTGACTTCAACACCTACAATGTCACCATTTTTTTACGATTACACCCTTAATATTTTACCCTCAAGTTTCCACCCTTACCATTCAACCCTCAGAATGTCAGTCTTATGATTTTTTCGCCCCTTTCCATTATTGCGATTTGACCCTTACAATTTTACTCTTCAGATTTTACCCTTATGATTCCACCCCTATGATTCCATTCTCATCATCTCACCCTTACGACTTAACCCTTACAGTTACACCAACGGCTGGAGCCCAATGACCAAGCTCCGGGCCACCGCTGGCTGAGGCTTGGTTATCGAGCTCCGGCATGCCAGTGTCCGGCCAAGGCTGGGCCAGATCTGTCAACCAAGGCTCGGTTACCTGCCCTTCTCCCGAGACTCAAGCCCTGGTCCCCAGGGATGGCCGAACCTCGGTCCAAGCCTGGGCGCCCAGGCTTGGCAAGCCCAGGCTTGTGCCAGGCTTGGCCCGTTTCTCCAACACTGGCATTTCGTACGTGGGTAGTTGAAAACACGTGATACCTAGATTGGTCACTCTATGAGGAAAACCCCGCCGCGCATCGTTTGGCTTTAATTATAATTGACTGACTCATGAATAGGAAACTCCTGAATTCAAGGAAATTCAGAAGTTTCCTTGAATTCTTCCTAAAACTTGAAATTTCATAACTATTTTTCCCCTAAATCGGATTCAATGTCGCTCTCATGTGCATTACTACCACATTTTCCATGAAATTTCGAAAAATTTCCAACAGTTTAAACTCTCAATACATTTTTGTCTATTTTTCCCTAAATCTGACGTCTGAGAAGGTGGACATCACTATAAATAATTGAATAGCTTGTCATGTATAGTGGAGGAGAGTGACTGTACAGCCTGTTTCTTCGTTCAGAACAGCATGGCTTTGGCTTGTTCTATTTTTGTTAGCTGTAGATTTTAGGCACTTATTTTTATAATTCAGTAGCGAAGTGGTCAACCAGTCTAAGTCAATTCCATTCTAGCACCAGTTCTCGATGAATATCTCAAATTCTAAAGAAGTTAGTAAAATTTTCCTGAAAATCTTTTTTGTAAAGAAAAGTGAAGACTATCGAAAAAGATTTTACACATATTTCGCTATCTTTCTTCAATTCCGAGTTATTCAATAAAAACTCAACTGAGAGCTAAGTCGACTTAAACCGATTGACCACTTCACTACTGAATTTAATGACTATTTCTAATTGGAGTTGTTATTAGGATGTTTGTAGTCTTTTCCATGTTTATGTATCATTGGCTTTATTTTTAAGAGTAGCAGTTTCTTCACTCGGTAGTGATGTTCACTCTCCAATGTTGTTACTAGGTTATGGAGGGCACTGATAGGTTTCCTATCAGTTTTTGTTTTTCTTATGGTACAATTATTCTGTCAAGATTCCATGAACAACTAATGGATTATTAAGGAATTTTTAATGAGTTTCTCTGCAATTTATACAATTATTTTTGGCGTTTTAGCTGTAATATTGTTGTCTTCCATGCAATAAGACGAGCACAACAAATAAAATGGCTGGGGCGGTTTATTTAATAAATCGAAAAGAGTAACACAGGATGAAGATGTCTTGAGATTGATTTTCAAAGATAAGATCGAATCTCGATGTTGATAAAATGACTGTCGTTACTAAAAAGGGATTCGAAGGGGGATACGCAACAATATTATTACAATGGAACTGTTTTGTGACTTTATATTTTGTTTATGCAGAATAAATTATTGCCCTGCTGAAGGACACCTTGTGGATCCGAAACGTCGGCAGAAATGGAAGGTTTTTGATTTGGATCTTCTAATGTTTATTAATTTGACTTCATATTAAAATCGCTTGGATGACCGTATCTGGTTGAGCAGTTGCAGTTTCTAGGGTAATTTAATCATTCATTTCAGGAAATTTCAGTCCCAAATGATGAAAAAGGGAATTTTCTGTATTGCTTATCACGTTTCCTCGTCTGGATATTGCTATTGCATACTTCGCAAACTCAGAAACTTGAAGATCACTTTTGCACTACACTGATAGAAAGATTTAGTCGCTGTTAAAAAACCTCGTTAACAGCAACTAAATTGTTCCACCTTTTCTGTCAGTGTGCAAAAAATCTTGTGCCGGACAGTTGCGATGGGTTTTTTACTCGTGTGGTTGACTAGTCCTCGCCTTGGGCTCGGACGCCGACTCCACACAATTTACCTCTCAAGTACGGCGTCCAGGCCACATATGGACCCGAAAGCTCGTCCGACGGCGTCCATATGTCACACCAACCCTTTTCGTGATTAATAAAAATTCATTATCTTTCGTACGTGGAGAAAATAAAACAGTAAAGATGACTACGTCGGAATCCGCACATAGTAAACGTTACCAAAGTCTTGTAAGTATTACTACAGATATGGTAATGATTACACTGAGAAAAAAAATTCTAATATCTAAAACATATTTTCTTGAGACAAGTAATTTTTCTTCAATTGTTTAATTCTCCGAGGCATCTCAAAGGTCTCATGCTTTAAAATATTCTTGCACTTAAGTATGATTTTGTCGCAAATGAACTCACTCAAATCACGTAGAAGAATCGTCAATCTTCAAATATTTATTGTTTTATTCATGATATAATGCCCAACGATAGTAATAAGTGAGAATTCATTCGAGTTCCGTGAACCGCAAATATTGGGATTTAAACCGTTGAAAATAATTTACTTCTCTCAAGTAAATATGGTCTACATATTAAAAAATTTTTCTCTCAGTGTACCATGGAACATCGTAATGGTTACTATGGGGCATAGTAAGCGTTACTATGTTAACATACTAAAGCTTACTACACTGAGAGAAAAACGACAAAGTTCTCAAACAAGTCTTACTTGTGCCAAGAAAATATTTTTTTGAAAATTATCAAAAAAGGATTTTTTTGTGCCAAACATGCAGAGTGCGCCGGAATGAAAAATTTTTGTCACAAAAACCGATTTAGTAGTTTAAAAAAAGTTACGCTCTCTGTACACGCAAGAAATGTAATTTTCTGTACTGCTTCTCACGATTTCTCGTCTGGGAATTGGTATTACATACTTCCCAAACTCGAAAACTTGAAAATCACTACAGAAAAATATTGTTCCTGGGCTGTTGCGATGGGGTTTTTTTACTCGTGTGGTTGGCCACTCCTCGCCTACGGCTCGGAGGCTAACGCCAAACGAGTAAAAAACCCCATCGCAACAGGCCGGAAAAATACTATTCTAGCACCGCTCCTTCGTTATATTCGATACTCCCATACGTGTTTTGCTCCCGAAAAATCTTCGTTTTATGCGAAACAAGAGATAGAAGTTTTTCATTTCGGCTGTCTAATAATCACAGACAAGAAATGAACCCTTAAATGAAACAATAATAATGATATGATAACAATCTTGTAACTTAAGGATAAAATATTTGTTGATAAATTTTCCTCTATATGAGATATTTTCATCCTGAAAAGGCACCGCCTGGTGTGAATTATCCGCCTCTTGGGCCAAATATTTCATTGCTGTCGAAAGCAGAACAATTATTCATGTTTTAGACTTTAAAAATCGAACCAAACAAATTCTTTGTTGGCAATTTTCAACTAGCGATTTTGTTGGCCCAAACAAGACTTGTTTGACATGTTTGTTTTTCTCTCAGTGTATGCTCCATAGGAGAGCTTCCTATGTTACGTAGAATGTCCTGTGACACATAATGAAATTATTCTAAATAATTAAATGCCAACAAGGAATGATACATGAGTAGATCAACGTTAGACACAGAAATATCATTAATTCAAGTACGAGAATTTTCTTGTGAGAAGAACAATCAAAAAGACAAATTATATTTTTGAATGAAATAATGGATTTCTTCAGAGAGCTCCTAATAAAGCCCATTTGCAGTTGCATTTTTATTCATATTAAATGAATAGTTTTAGAAATGTGAACAAATGCTTTCTTTGAACAATGCTCTCATTGTTTAGATGACGAATTAACCTAGATAGAAACCATCGAGACTAGAATTTTGAAAGAAGAAAAATTTAAGTCGGTGCAGTAGTTTTTGAGATATTATGGTAAAACGAAATTTAACCAAGTTGTTATGACTCCACGGAAAAAAATATACTTGAATCAAGTATATTTTATACTCAATTCAAGTATTTTTTTCCGTGTGAGAAACTACTGGACCGATCGGACTGAAACAGGGCGCCAAAGTGGACTTCAATGATAGCTACAATAAGCCAAAATTTGATATCTTTATCTACAAATTTCACCGTATTCATGTTGAATTTTCTGAAAATTAATCACCAAAAAGCTAAGTTGTCGCATACATGCATACAGACAAGACATTCTATACCATTTGCAATCAAAATTAGAAAATGAAAAAATCGGTCAAATACAGGGCTTCCATTCGGAAGCAAAACTCCGTCGCACCAGCCCAGAAAAATACTATAATTATCAACTTGATGCGTTGATTCGATGAATTATGAAAAAAAAATATAGTTATTTGACCCTTATTAAAAACATCACTAGATTTTAGTGGCATTAACTGGGAAATTGCCGGTGGACCCCATTTCTCTGCTTTGCACATACGACAGAATGTAATTCCATCTCCATCACAACAAAATTCATGTTTAAGGGTGGAGCTGGAGGAAACAGGATAGAGTATAACAACCTCTAAACTCTTCCCGAAAACCGGAAATTCCCCAATCTCGTGAAATTCAACTTCTCACTTTCCGCAGCGCCTCAAAAATTCATAACAATCCTAATCTTGGTCTCCACTTCCCCAAAAATCATCCCCGAAAAGCTAGATTGAGCAAAGACAAATCCTGAAGTGGCCGGCCACTGAATACATATTCCTTCTCTCGTTCAATTTATTTATTTTTCTTCACTCTCCTCGGTGGTCCACGCTTAGAGGAAATTCAATGCATGATACCTCGAGGGGATATTCACCACCGTTGGCCCCTCGAACGTGGGGTGAGTCAGCTATATAAAATCCACTGGCTAACACCCAAGTTACTTCGGAGTTACTCCTGGGGAACTTGGAGATGCATTTTAGTGGGTAAATATCTCTCTGATGTGAAGTACTGAGGTACTTGGACTATTTATTTGGAAGAAATGAAGGGGATTCTCATGTTTATGCATTTGGTATCTAACATATGTTAAGGGGAGACTACTATGAGTTTTAAAATTCGCGGGCTATTGGAATGCGATTTTTCATACATTAAAGATCGATTATATACATCCAAAAATGAATAATTAGTGCACAAAAATTAATTGTTTATTGACTGTTTGCCCCGCAGAAGCTTAAAATGTTAAAAATAGGGCCTCTAATTTTTAAGCTACCGAGGTTTCTTTTTTTTTAAATGTTTGAAAACATGTGTACAATAACAATTGCGAATTAGTTTTTTAAAATTCAACTCCTACACTGCTAATTTCGTAATTTTTTGAAATGAAAAATTGCACCATTCATGGAAAATGGCCCGAAAAATGTTTCTGAAAGAATCGAGAATATATTTTAAGTATTTTTTTTTAGGTCTGATACAAGTCAAAAAATCGACTTGAATCAGACCGATATTCTGGTTTCCATCTGTCCGACTCCAACTTGATTCAATGCCGTCAATTCGATATGAAACAAGTCGATTTCCGGCATGAGTCAGTCCGACTTAATTCAAAGCGATTTTTCGGTCTGATTTAGACCGATTTTTTTAGGGGGGATCCATGCGGAAGCTTACTACCAATAGAATTGGTATAAATAAAAAAAAAAGGGATTAATAACTCAAAAAGTAACGGTCACATGCCTTCTGTCGGATAGGGTCGAACCACTGCTTGTTTCATTTTTTCACTGAAATTGCATATTTTTTCATTTTTTCCAATATTTTTGTTTGAATTTCGGGGAAACCGTTCGTGCGTATCTGGAGTTTTTTTTTACCACGCATTTTCCCCGTATTTTTCTCTACCCATGAAGAGACCTTCTTTTCATCCCAAAAGTTCCATAAATCCATCAATTACGCAATTAGAATTTGATGCCTAATCCCCAAAAAAACATTTCAAAGCCCCGACAAAATCGCCAGACCTCAATGTCCCCATCATCCATTTTCCCAGATATATTTTTTTAAAAGGCGATAAGCCAGTGGGCGTTTATGAGTATCGGGTAACAGACAAGTGGAATGGGTGTTACTGAATCGCACATGATAGAATGCAACCAGAGCTACGGTCAAAGCCAAACAGTTCACAGTGTTTCAGTTTACCAGTTTTTTTTATTGTGCGACAACAAGTAGACATTGGAAATATTTTTATTCATTTGTTTGATGGATTTTTTTCTGCAGTCTTTGTGGTGATGAATTTTTCCTATCATTTTGAGCAACTACACTGGTGAAAGCCCTGCGAGCTATTTGTGTGCCTGGTGGAAAGATTGAACAAAGTATTTTTATTGAATAGAAGATATTGATTTAGTTGAGGATATCACGGTGGCACACCGGCGGTAAAATTCATTCGCGAATAGTATATTTCGATACGAGTGCGTAAAAGTGTTATTTTCCCGGCGGGAGGGGTGTAGCGCTCACCGAGGGCGAATGGTATCCTCCCAAGGGCCAAAGAATACTTTTCCCACTAGTGTCGAACCCGACTTTTCATCATAATGTGTAGAAAGTGGGATTTTGCGCACGGGAAGCGTACGTAAAATTTCTGCTTATGCACAAGTGGTGAAAAAATTTTCTCTGATTTTTTTATGCATTCAATATCATCTTGCACTTGAATGAAATATTGTTTGGAGTATTAGGAACAGAAATAGAAAATACTAATAAAAAAAATAGGAAGTACCCTAGTGGAAAAACCTAAGGCAGAGGCGTAACATGTCTGATCAGAATTTCGGATCGGACTTGATCAGTTTCTGATCGAGACCTGAACAGAATTTCCACTCGGGTATGAGTCAATTTGAGAGTGAAATTCGTAAGTGTCCTGGTAGCTCAGATGGTAAGAGCACCCGACGCGACATTGGGAGGTCCCGGGTTCGATTCCCGGCTAGGAAGTTACTAATTTTTTCTCTCAAAAAATTAAATTTAATTAATGCCTAATGATGGAAGGCGGAGAAACCCTAGTGGAAAAACCTAAGGCAGAGGCGTAACATGCCTGATCAGAATTTCGGATCGGACTTGATCAGTTTCTGATCGAGACCTGAACAGAATTTCCACTCGAGTACTATTTTGGTTCCGATTTATGAAATATCTATTTCCATTTAGTTTTTCTGTGATCCCTGCCTCGAAAGTGCACTTTTCACAATGATTTCGTGTGCGTAAAGCGGTTGTTTTCCGCACGGCGTGTGTAAAGTTCCCTTTATGTATGCTCTTGAGCTTCACGCACTCGTGCACAAAACGACTACTTTATCTCCGTTACCGTTTCGAACAGAGAACTCGGCAGGTATCAGAAAAAATAATGATGTGTTACACGTGCGTGCGAAAAAATGTATCTTTACACACCAGTAACACAATATAGTATATAAACATGCGTTCCATTTCTGAAAAATTAACGTTTTGCGATGTTGTTTTATATCGAAAATATCTCGAACTATATCGGAATATCCCTGATGAAATATATCGAAATATATCGAAAGATCCCTCACCTTTGATTGGTCAATAAGTCGCGTGAAGTGATGCGCAGAAGATTCGTAATATTTTCAAATACTTCGAACCCACAAATTATTTTTGCGTCAGTATTAAAATTTTTTTGTTTATTATGCGCGGAATTCATTGATTCTTTCTCCTTGGATTTTTATTTATTATTCACTTTCATGAATTTAATGAATTTCAGTTTCTTTCATATTCTTTTTTCGCGAATGGCATAAATTTGACTTTTTGTGATAGCTACCTGAAAAATTCACTTCTCGGGATGGCATAGTATGCCTAGAATTATCATTTTCCGGACGGTGTGAGTAGAGTTCAGAAATCGCGCGTAAAGGGAATTCCCGTAAATTCTCAAAAGTGACTTTTCGTCACTCTGTTCGTGAAGCCGTGCTTCACGTACGCTGCACATGTAAATATTCTTTCTGATTAGGTCGAATAAAAAATCTGGCCAATATAAATGCAAAACTCCTTTTCGGTTCAACATGAAACCTCACATTCGCCAGAGAAATTTTCTTCGCCGTGAGGACGAAATAGTATATTTACAGAGAGCGTGCGTAAAATTTCACATTACGCACAAGTGATGAACAGGATATTTGATTAGTTTTGTAAGAAAATATATCTATGCATGTAAAAATTATCCTTCTGCACAGTAAAATTTACCACACCGTAGAGTATTTCTTTTTCTTGCACCTATCTGAAGATTATGGAGACGAATGAAAGTGAAATTTATCGAACACGTCGGGAAAAAATCATTCTCTGTTGTAGCAAAATTGTACGCAATATTTAGCATTTATTCAGGTTCACTGGGATAATTTTTGATGGTATACAGGGTAAATTTTAGTTTCCGCACGAATTACCCTCACGCTCAATAAATTTTTCTGGCCCAATGGAGGAAAATTCACTATTCGTCTCACACTTCTTTCCCGATATACATGGAGAGAAATTTTCTAGAAAAATTCTAGTACGAGTACTGGAAAAAATTACATCCACCGGCTGTGAAAAATTCTAGTGCTGTCAAGGTAAAATTTCTTGGTATTTCTGGTAAAATTTCTGGGGATTTCTGGGAAATTTTCACAGAAATCCGGGGAAAAATTCACGTTTTCCCCAATAAAATTTCTAGTGCCGGCACTGAAATTTTTTCCTGGCCTCTTTTCCCATGCTACCACTAGAATTTTTCTAAAAAATTTCTCTCCGTGTAGGGTGAGAAAATACTGAAAATCAAGCTCACTCCACGATTACTTGACTTGTTCGGTAATTTTTCACCAACTTTTTTCTCCGTGTACAACGCGAAGTTTCCGATATTGTTCCGAAGTTGTAATAGCAGGGTTTTTAGTACTACCCTCCGACAGGACGAAGAACACTTTTTCCACTAATGTCGTACGCTATTTTTCATCACAATATGCGGGAAGTGGGGTTTTGCGCACGCGAGGCGTGTGTAGAATGTCATTTTATCCACAAATGAAAGATTAATATGTCAGGATATTCAGAATATTTAGAAAAATCGAGAAAATTCCCTTTTTTCAGAAAATCCGAGGACAAATGAATGACACGCAATGTCTTCAAGTAAACAATAGTATATTTCTAACCTAGGGAGGGAAAATAAAGGATCCTCAGCCGCCAGTGCAATTACCAGCCGAGTCGCAGGCGAGGTTGTTAAGCACGCGGCTGAGGGTCCTTTATTTTACTTCCCGTGGTTAGAACGCGATTTTCCGTCTCGGCGTAGGCGCAAAGTCAGAGTTCCCTTCCGCGAAGCGGGAGGGAAATGTAACTTTGCGCCCGCCGGGACGGAAATACCATTCAGTCAGCCAAAATGATGAACTGAGTTTCAAAAAAATTCCAAGCCATAATTCTCCGTCGATATCTTCCAGGATGATAAAAGAAAATATAATTCGATTTAGCCGAGTTAATTATCTAGTCTATCTCTAATTGAAAACAGTAATCTGTCATTGAGGATGCGCCTCATCAGTGTGAAAGCACTTGAAAAGTTTTGTTGGGAGTGTTTGGAAAATAGTGGTCGGTGGCCGTGGGAAGAGGAGAAGGGGTGGGCTTATCCCCCTGGGCTGTCCGGATGATTCTGCTGATTCGAAACGTGGCCAAGAGCCATTAACGGATTAGGACTTACGAGAGCACCTCCCTCCCAACCACTAGTCCGACCACTTTACTATTTCAGTATTTTCCCGGTACTATCGGATGTGATAAGATCATTTAGTGATCAACACTGTTCGATACGTTCTGCAGACTAAATCCCTAAATTTTTCTGAAGTACGAACATCCATTGTACATTATGTAGTACACTTCAAAAAAATATAGCGCTCTCTTTTGAAATACCGTGGAGGCACCAGTACCCGAACGTATAAGAATTTCCAAGTAATAAAATGCGTTTTTCTCATTATTCAGAGGTAGAATCTCCAAAAAAATAAATTCTTTGTAAACCTCATTATTATTCGTGTAGAAAAAAAAATTTAATATCAAATTCATGCACCTGTGAATAATAGTAAAAGAAAATTGACAAGTCGATCGAGAGATCAGTACCCGAACGGTCAAATGGCTCTTGAATCAGTATCCGAACGACCAAAAGTCCTAAATCCGAACGGCGCAGTTTCTTGTGCTCGTATACCACGTTCAATGATTCTTCTAATGTGTCGAATTAATTAAAATCTTTATTCAATTAGTTATATATATAATTGTTAGATATTTCTCATGATGGATCGTCTTTGGTATTTGGTAGAATCTGCTCACTGCTCCTAAGCTTTACCCAGTTTTCAGAGCTGCCGGTGCCTTCTCCGACTCCTCTGCACTGTAATATAACTCCATTCTCTTTTTTAATTTTCCCCTGTGATAAATCAATCATCAGACCATAAATTTAATCCTCGGAACAATGTTTTGATGAAGAAAAGGATGATAAGGTGCGCGAAAATTTGTTAGACAGGTGAGGTTAAGTGGATCGTTCGAGTATAGCGCCGTTCGAGTTTTCAATGCGTCAGTACGCGAATCCCAATTTTTCTACGATTTCGGGAGTTTCTTTCCCTATTTTTCGATTTCAATCACTTCATCGACGCTTCTCTTCATCGTAAATAATGATTTTATTTAGTTGTTGCTTACATTTTCCGTTTGACACACGCTACACCGATCAACGTCTCTAACCAACTCGGTTAAGAGATGGCGTCTGAAGGTGTCGTGTCCAATACAGTCCGTCACAAAATTAAAATTATAAAAAGATTCCTGTCGTAAATCTGAAAAATTGAGCTTGGGTCGAACAGATTATAGTTTTCTGTTTCTACCATAATTTGATTGAGAGTGAAAAAAGGGAGGAAAACTGTATAAAAATGTAGAAATAAGTCATATATAATTAGTAGTATGCGTTCTCCTACTTCCACGGTATATTGACTATGCTGTGACGAAAGCCATTTCCCACTTGTTTTCACATTACCTCTACTTTGATTTTTACTTCTGGCCTTTTTACGTAGGTAAAACATCATTTTTCAAATAAATCCTATGAAAGCCCGTGTATGTATCAAAGTTAACTGCAAGTATCATTTTTCATAATTATCAGAAATCTTGGTTTCATATATTTCCCCACGGCCTACAAAATTGCTGTTTTTTCATCAAATAGGAAGAAAAATAGATTTTCGGAAAATGGATAAACATCCTTAAAATACCTTGTATGAAATTCTCGGAATACTATCGGTCTACGTTTGATGTCTCGCTTCGAATGACGATAAATTTTGATTTCATCTTCACGAGGAAAATCCTCGTGAAACTACACACGCCATTTTCCACCTTCTCCCAGGTTATATACAAGTCATTGGGTGATATATAACGTATTTAGTTTCATTCCGTTGGCGTTTTCTCTATCAATGTTAGCCCTGTGCGATTGGACTATTCTTTAGCCGCGGTTTTCTCCTATTTTTTCGACTTTAGTTACCCCACGGGAATCTTCCATTCGCCTCAGTAAAGGGAAACGAATCGATTCGTGAATTACTGAGGACAGGTGGAGTCTGAACGAGCTGGAAGGGGCTGATGCTTAACTTATTGAGAATATATCATTAATATTGAACGATTTTCTTATTTAAGTCGAGGTAAAGAATTTGATCTTGATGAAAGTTTTTTTTAAGGATGATGGCCATGGGAAAGAATTCATTTTCATGTTATCCAGCAGATATTTTCTGAAGAAACGAATGCATCGCAAAAAATAGTTTGTACAGAATTTTGAAAACTAAAACACAGTTCTTGGACGGTTTAACCTGAATCCGTCAGTTCCGGAGATATTTTCAAAACAAAAAACTGTAGATTATGCACAGAGAAAAATGTAAAGAAAATTTACTAAACAATTCAAGTAATTACGGAGTCAAATCCATTTTTAGGTCTTTTTTTAAACCCTACATGGGGGAAAAAGTGCGAGACAGATTGTGAATTTTTCTCCATCAGCTCGGGAAACTTTACCAACCGTGAGCTGAATTTGTGCCGAAGCTATAAAATTTACCCTGCATCCCATCAAAAATTTCCTAGTGAATGTGAATAATTGCTCAATATTGCGTAATCGTTAATATAAGTATAGGAATTTTTCTGTAATGGAGAATGATTTTTTATCAAACGCTGGTAGGTAAAATTCAATTTCGGCCGTCACCAGTTTCTTTATATATGGGTGCCAAAAAGAAATATCCTACAAATGTGGGAAATTTTACTATACAAGATATTTTACCAAACGAATCGTAAGCTATCCTTCAAAAAATAATTTTAATTTATCAAAAATTTGAATAATCGATAAAATCTTATGGAAAAGAAGAGAAAAGTCAAAGGAATTGACACCTGACGCGGCCGGGATTTGATGGTTGTCAAGGGTCATGAAACGAAAGTTTGACGACAAGGAATAAATAAATAATGTTAAATATTAGGCGCCAGCTAGTTTATCGACAGATTAACAAACAATAAACGAAGTGAAAATAATCGACGAAATGAAAGATGAAATACAATAATAGGTTCGATTGGGAACACCCAAATAAATCAAACGAATCGAGAATTGAATATGACCAGAGAATATATATTGTAATGAATAGGCGATGAAAAATGAAAAAGGGGCGGATTTATTTATTTTTAAATACACGTGGTGATTAATATCTCTATGTTTTAGAATTACATTTTGTCAATCGAATGACGAAACAAAACACATACATACATATATCAGGAAGAGGGAAGAGGATCAATAAATAAAACTTTCGATTCCGTTACAATAGCAACAAAAAAAAAGTAATTTCTTACAATTTTATAACAAACTTTGCTGAATTTGATGACAATAGGAGTACCAAATACACACAGTTTTGACGATAATGAGAATAACAATTAACCAATTATTTGATACTAACATAGAAAATGAAGTGATCGTAATGAAAAAACTCTATACAATAGCAAGATATTATCAAGAGTGATTTATTTCGGTCGTAGGACTTGTTGCTTCGGGCCCGGTATCCCCTCCCCAACTCCTGAAATCAATATTTCGACGCTTGCGTGATTTGCAGAATCAACAGTGCTCTTTAGGGATATATTTCAAATTTAATTTCGACTTCTATTCATGTCAAGTGGTTTACTTTCGACTATTTGAATGTTGGGAGGGCGTTGACGACCGGGTAAAATATTTTTTCTGTCACAAGACAGGTCGAAAAATTCTCATGTTTTTTGTAGCCAGACAATCGCTCCATAGTGAAGTCTCCTCTAAGTAAGCTGCGCAGCTCTACTAAGAACCAAAACATAAATTTGAACGATTACAAAGCTTCTATCTGAATGCAAGAACTAAAGAAAATTCCCATTAATTACCATTAGAACCAAAAATTCCTCAACACCTAAAACATCAAGATAATATTTCCATACCCATTAATCACGCCCTCCATAATATCTTCCTGCCCCTTCCTCAACGAAATTAATTTGTTTCCCCACCCGAGGACATAGGGCCACGGTTGGCAATTCATACAAATAATTTTCCTTTCTTGTTCCATCCAAAACCGGGTTGCACAACCGAGTCGTATGCCCCAAACGGATAATTGCTTCTCTCTTTTCGTTCTCTAATTAAAGGGTCTCGGTCGGTGTATAGTACTTCAGAGAGTGGGTGTGGGGAGGGGGGGGGCATGGGTGGATAAGGGGGGTTGAGTATTTCTAGGTAAAAGGAACTACGCCCGAATGCATAATGCATTTCGTGTGGCACGAGCTGGCATCCACCATTCCCCTTCCCCTCTTTCTCTCTGTCCCTGTATTTTCTGGAGAAGTCTCATCAGCAACCGCCACCAACACCGTCGGCCTCTTCCGCCTCTCTGTTCCTCTCAACTGGTGAACAGGGGGATGTACTCAATGTCTCAACGACAATCGCCCACTCGCTCTCTCCCGTTCTGGAGATGCATAGACATTCTCTTACAAATTCACGCAGTCGTTCCCAGGTGTCCAGGTTCCTCTGGTGAATAAAAAATGAAGCTCTTGGGATGATTCGAAGGTTAGGTTGGTCTTCTAGGGTTTTTTCAGGACTGAGGAATGTGGGGAATTGGCATTTTTAGAGAGTCTTTCAAAGAAGAATTTCTAGATAGACTTCTGATAATAGGGGTGAATTTATCCAGAACCCCCCTCCCTCCTGCTATCGTTTTTCTTCTCTGCTCACCTTCCTCTTTACATTCGGCCCTTATTATTTCTTATCCTTAAAAGGAAACGGTACACCCCCCCCCCAGGTTACCAACGATTTTTCGAACGTTCATTTAGCCGTCAAATAATTGACTGAGGCTTTTGAGATTTTATACATTTACTACACGGAGAAAAAAATTCCATAATTTTTCGGGAAAAATTCAGGCAAAAATTACCATGCCGTCTGGTAAGGTGGGTTCAATTGTCTAGCACCAGAAAAATTCCGGTGCTGCATAGTAAAAATTCCGGCACCGCACAATAAAAGCTTAATCCCTGACTGTTTTCTATTACATGATAAATTCCATTCAATAGTTAAAAATGAGTAAACATGGTCATTCAGCATATCATCATATAAATTTTTTTTAAGCTCTCCTCGATGTCCTCTCTCCCATATTAAAAGCGGAATGCGCGGCAAACGTACGTGAAACGTTTAACAGGCAAATGTATCTTTACAGCGTTATACACCTCATGGAGGGAAAATAAAGGGCACTTATTTTATTTCTTGACGGTTTCATGATAACACTAATTAATATTTCACTGAATTGATATTATGAAAAACATTAACCTGGGGTTTCAGTGGGGAGATATGTGATAGAGGAGGCTAGAGGAGGCGACGGAATAAATCATCTGGTCACGTTGAGTTGATGTTCGTGGTTGGGTAGGGAGGACGAAGAGTGCCGAAATCGTACGAATACGCAATGGGGTCCTACGATTCTGGTAGAGCACCGGAAAAATTTGCCAACTAGTGTCATAATTTTTCTCGTATCTCTCGTAAAAATTCACTGCCCGAGTGGCAATTACTTCAGGCCCACCTGAAGCATGATCAGAACTTGATCAGGTTTTTGTAAGGTTCGACTGATCCGGTGATTCCTGATGAGAACCTGACCAATTTTTGATCCAGTAGATCGGATCCGAAAAACTGCAGGATTATTCAGATCAAGTTCTGATCAGGTAGACATGATTAGATGATGCCTGATGAGAACCTGACCAATTTTTGATCCAGTAGATCGGATCCGAAAAACTGCAGGATTATTCAGATCAAGTTCTGATCAGGTAGACATGATTAGATGATGCCTGATGAGAACCTGACCAATTTTTGATCCAGTAGATCGGATCCGAAAAACTGCAGGATTATTCAGATCAAGTTCTGATCAGGTAGACACGATCTCACCCTGAGGTCGGCTGCCCACCCCAATTTGATCAAATTCGGATTTGATGTCTTTGATCGGCATTTGAACGGGGTCAATTGAAGAGAAAATGATCAGATTCAGACTCGGTCCACCTGACATTAATTTTAATAAGTTTTTCAGATAATTTAATTAACTATTATTATACTATTCAAATTAAGTTTTATCAACCATTATCAATAATTATTTTCAATCCTTAAAAAGGATCATTATACTATAATTAAAATAAATTAAATTAATTTAATTTAATGAATTTAATTTAATTAATCAATTTAATTAACAGCCAGCTCTTCTCAAATGTACAGAAGGGAGGGATGATGATGTCGTAAATACGTATTAGAGGAGTATCAAATTCAACGAATACCCCGATACAAATCATATAGGCAATGTACAGTTTACTCAATAGTAGTAGCGTGATAGCGTAGTGGTTAGGGCATAGGATTAGCAAACATAGGGTCCCCGGTTCGATCCCCAGCATCGGTAAAAAATAATAAGCTTTTTCAGAGGTAATAACAGTAGAGATTCATTAAGAGAGGCGGCTTACGGTGAAAGAATTGAATTATCTTTTGTTTTTGATTAGTTGTCATTGATAATTATTATTGACACAGACAGATAGGTCATCCGGTTTTCATACAGTTGACTTGATCAAGTTCGGATCCATTTGTCCTGATCAAATCCGGATTGGTCAGAGGCGTAACATGTCTGATCAAGACCGGATCCGTCAACTTGATCAATACCTGATCAGTGGTCAGGTCTCACCTGATCCGAACTTGATCAAGACCTGACCGGAATTTCCACTCGGGTGTCTCTTCGATTTTACCGTGCTGCACAAGAATTTTTCTCCACATTTATCCGAAAAAATGACTCGTTCAACAGTACTTTTTCTTACTCTTGGCGGTAGATTTCGCCTGGAAAGACCATCTGAACCCACTTTACTGTGCGAGCACGGTAATTTGTCTCGAACTTTTCTCTCCCTGTACTGAGGGCATTATCGATGTCCTGATCAATTTTCATGTTGATATGAAGAATAAAAAGTTACAGATTTAATTTCCACCGGAAACTGTAATGACAAAAAAAACACAAATTTCGTGCCTATTATTGGATGAATTTCAAAATACAGATATCAGGACCAAGCGTTTATAATGTATAATCCAATGAGAGTTCAAGAGTTGAGATTCTCCGAATAATTTCGACATATGGACCATTGGAAAATTGAATGATAAATAATTAGAAAGATGAAGTGAACACTCTGCAAATACTAATTTCTAAGGATCTACGAGATGGTTCTGGTCTGCCACCACTCCTCCAATTTTCTTTAAGCGCACGGCGGTCCCACTCTGGCGCCCAACACAATTTACTAGAATTCTTTACTGATTGCCACCATCGCATCTATGCTAATGCCAGCTATCGGTTGATATGTATCCATCTAGCAGAGGGTAGCTCTACTACGATTTTTCCGGGAGAACCGTTACCGCTCAAGACTTGATTCTGGAAACAGCGGACTCTTATGAAGTCTGACATATAAGACGCTAGACATTTGAAACGTCTGACCGTTAAGACATTTGATCTTTGAAACATCTGATGCTTCTGTTGCCTGACCATTCAAACAAGATATTTGAGCCTTGAAATGTTTGACCCTTGAGACGCTTGACCCTTTATTGTCTGGCCCTTACGACCTTCGATTCTTGACCCGTGAGACCTTCAAAAATCTGACTCTTGTGAACCTTAGGCCGCCAGATCCTTGCTACGTTTGATTCTCAAGACGTCAAACCCTTGAAGCGGCTGATGCGGTGCTCGGATTGAAATCAGCGCGATTATTAGGTGTAGAAATTAAGTCTCAGTCTTTTTTCGACAATTTTGTCATTTATTTACAAAAAAATGAATACATATCTAATCTTGAAAATAATCACCGTCACGTTGCATGCATTTCTCCCATTTATTGGGCAATTGTCGGATCATAAGAAAGATAGTGGTTTTGACTGGATGAAGTCATCAATGCTCGGCCGGACTTCTTCAGGAGATGAAAACTCGGTATCCACCAGGTGATGTTATCACGCCCGAAAAAGATGATAGTCAGAAGGCGCACGGTCTGGAGAATACACTGATAGACTGATTCATTTATTCCAAACAAGATTCGTTGACTATTAACGAATGGTAGAGTTGAATATGACCGAATGAATATTCGTTAATATTTCGTTAATACAGTAGACTCTCGTTATAGTCGTACTCACGGGGCTGTAGGGGCAGCCGATTCTGAGAATGGGACTGTATTTCTCTTCCCCCACCAGGCGCTCACGGTAAGCTTAAATTCCGGGAATCGGGAGCGATAAGAAAATAAATTTTACTCCAATTATTTTTCTCTTCAATTTGCATTGAACATTTTTATTAAATATAAAAATTATTTTCATTAAACACTTTTATTAAATTAACAAAATGAATTGCGTTGAACACTTTTAGTAAATTAATGAAATGAATAGGAATATTAATAACATCGCATTGTTCAATACACTCCAAAATTTATTCGCTTCATTCAAATAAAAAGCAGGATTATGCACCACTGCAAAGACCCTCTCTTCGTGACAGTCAAGAATGAACTGAATTTCTCTCTCGCAAATTCATTTTTCCTAAATTTTATTTCCCGAATTTCTTAGAAATGCAAAACAAAGCCCATTCCGAGAAAACCCAGGGGCATTTAAATCCACACCTCGGAGGTGGTACGGAGTGGGGGAAGCGCTCGAGTTCGAAAAAATCGATATGAGGGGAAATGCGACTATAACGAATGCGACTATAACGAGAGTCTACTGTAGAATGGTTCACTTGAAAAGTGAAAATCGAGTCAAACAAGCCTTCTCAAATGAGCGTTTGTTAATATTAACGAATGAACATTTGGTGTGATTGAATAGACCCTCGTCTTTAACCAAATCCATTCGTTTACAATAACTCATCATTTCTATTAGTGTACGCCGCATGTGGGAGAATGTCCCAGCCCAACGAGGAGATGACTTTCAGGGCTTCTTTTGCTGTGTGCGGCCGCTCGTTGTTTTGCAGCAAAACCATTGGCTTCGTACCACTACCAGCAAAAGGTCTCTACCTTACCTCAAGCTCATGAAAATTCCGTCTCACTCGTATCGAAATATACTATTGTTAAGAAAGCGACCCCTTTTAAAAAATAATCATTTTATTGAAAGAATTTGATGCGAAATAAATAATAAAAAGAGACCGACGGCGATGCCTGTGTGGTTAGAGCGCGGGCTTCGCATGCGGACTAGGGATGGGCGATGTTTGTCGATTAATCGAAAACATCGATTTTTCATGCCCAAACATCAATGTTATTCATTCGATGTTTTGACCGGTCGATTAATCGATTTTCGATTCTTTTTTCCAAACATCGATGTTTCTGATCAAGCTAACAAAATTTTTAATTCTTTTGTTGAAGAATAATATTGATTGATTGTGAATAAACAAAATAATAATTTATCCGCAATCGGAAGTAATTATTTTCCACAGTATGTATGTTATAAATGATAAGTGAACAAGTCCAGTCGTCTATTGGTTTTTTAAATTGAAAAAAAAAAACCTTTTTTTTTAATTAAAATTTTTAACAATTATTGCAGTTAACGGAAAATAATCAACAGATTTTCTTCAATCAATCAAAAACCCTGTTCGAGATTTAAAATTTAATTCTCCAGCAGTACTTCTTAATGAAACGTAAGTTCTTCATGAAGGAAAAAAAATTTAAAAACATTTGTTTTTTCTCCGGTGTAATGAGCAAAACATCAATTTTTTAAATAATCGATAGTTTTTCCTGAAAAATCGATTCACAACATCGATGTTTTTGAAGAAACATCAATTCTTCGATAATCGATGTTTTTTAAAATATCGCCCATTCCTAACGTGGATGACTCGGGTTCGATTCCCGGGGGGGGGGGCAAAAATGATTTTTCAACTCTAACTTTCACAGATTCATTGTCCAAGCGGGAATTTCGCAAGGGACGACGATACCTGCTCAAGGTTTTTCCCTCAATTGAGGTTTTTCCTTGGCCCTCGGCGAATGCAGTACAAGGGTTTGGGGGGTGGCAAGGGAACAAATCGTGAAAATCGGAGAGGGTATACGAAAGAACATAAAATAATAAAAAGAGTACAAATTAAAAAGATACTTCCGCGGAAAACAACACGAGATAAAAGATCAACGGAATAGAATAAGACGATCGTACATGAAGATAGTCGCGAAAGAGGAAAAGAACAAATACGCAACACTATTTTGTCATCGGGCATGAAAAGCTTCGCTTTAAAAAGTCTTGCTTCGCTCGGTTAAATCGGGCCTAGTGACGAAATATACTATTATATTTTCTCCGTGTAAAGATATGGAAAGCTAGAAAGTCAGCTGTAAGGAGAAGCTCCTGTTCGGTTCGGGCGAATTGGGATTTATTTATTATCATAAATAAAAAATAATTCAACCTCGTAGCTACCAAAATAATATTTTTTTTTAGTGGACACTTATTAAACTTTGAAGTGCTAGGCACATCTCCACTTACCGTTTAGTCTTTGATACTACTTATCTCAATAGCTTTCTCAAATCGAATAACTAATCAAAGAGGTGATCAGGATGAGCTTCAAAGATAATAAGAGAAAATCTAATAATGAGAAAAGAATTTAATAACAAATCTTTGAGGGTTTCGATACACATGGATTCGAATAGTTGAAATTTTAAGAGTGAGGGAGAGATCAATTGAGTTATGAATAAATTTTCGAATGACACACTATTAATTTGAGATCAAGGCCAGAATAATCATGTTATTAGAAGTTTTGCACGAACCAGCTTGCAATCCAAATGTAGTTTCATCTTTGACTATGAATATTATTTCACTTATTTCACAATTCTCATAAGTTCCTCAAATAAGTGTTTGGAGAACTTTCAATAGTTCACTAGGTTATAGTTTACATTCTAATTTCAGATGATAATCAATTGCACATCACAACGAGTTCGTTTCATCCAACAAACCGTAACGAGAAATTTTGCAGCTCGTCAGCCGGTAGTTAAGAAGAAGTTTCTATGACACTCGCGGGATTTGACACTACATAGATGTGCGTAATTGCGTCAATAAAATCAGCGATACTCGAATTGAAGAATAAGTGTCGGGCAGGAATATAACTGATACCGACTAAGTATTTGGCAATACCGAGGAGTTCGCCCTTTAGTATGATCGATTTGGATGCTAGAACGAGACTGAATTTTATATAAATTGAACGTTCGGTTGAGGCTTAATCGGCGTTGGCGCGATGTTGACTTCGCAACATAGTGAAATTTTGCACATGGATTATCACATTCCATGGATGAATCCACGTTCGAGACCCGGAAATCGAGTGTTTTATTCACTCGATTTTCACAATATTCATCGGCATTAAATTGAATTTTATGAATTAATTTTAATATTTCTCAAACACAACACTCAATATAATCTAGTTAGTTGATTCTATTCAATGATGCATTGAAAATTCAGCCGATATCCCTCACTCCCATAAGTTCGACAAACTCCCTCGCATTGATTGCCTTGATTAAAATGGAATATAAACATTTTCTTGTTGACCAAATTGGAGTATTCTATATCTAAAAATTGAAATGACACTTTTGCCTAACTCTCCTACATTTTCCACGGCAACGAGAGGGTGGCAATATCAATATTAATATCAATATATCCGTGCCATAAAAATTCTCTCAAACAAAAAATGAGATCTCCCACGAGTCTCCCTCGACACATTTTCCTTACGACGCGACCTCTCCCCCTGCCCCGCGGATTCAATCACCTAATAGAAATTTATTGAAACTCACCTCTCGAAGTCACGGGAAACCAGCTCTGAAAAAAAAAAGGTTTTTGATATTCCACCTCAGACTGAATGGTAACAATGAGACGGATAAAAAAAGACAAAAGTGAGTAAAGTTGGAATAAAACGGAGGGAATGAATAAAGAAGTTATCGAGCATCAATATGAAGATGGAGACGATCTCATTCAGGTCTAGTATGAGACTCTCCCTTCTCCCTCAGACCCCCTCCCCTTTTCCAGGTGTGTATTACGCCTTTCTACGTAATCCCGGCGCCACTCCCGTCTTTGATTCCGGTCACGTAGTGCTCGAGAGTGCCGGATACCCCGCGCGTTGCACTGAAAAAAAATGGCGCGGGAAGGGAGCGCGAGAGAGGGTCGAGGGGGGGGGGGGGGGCATAAAAAGTGGAAATAAAAGAGAAGGAGGAGACAGAAAATCTTTTTAGAGGAATGCTAGTTCCATATACGAAGTGGTGGGTGGGATGAGGCACGGTGAGAAGGGGTTAGGGAAAGGGGCGGAGGGGGGGGGGGTGGAAAGGCCTTGACGTGTTTTACGCCTGAGAAATTCAAAACTTTTCGTGTTCTCTTCAACGGATGACACTTGCAATGACGAATGTGCCACTTCACTCTACTTGGTAATGTTTCTACATGGCTCTAATGCCCTTTTTTTTTAATGCGCCTCGAGTCATACGTGATGACATGGGACGGAGTGGTTTCGTGGGGGGCGGCGAGGGGGGAGGATGTAGTCGAAATTGCCTGGGTTGTAGAGCGGAAAATTTTTAGATGAATTTTTAGGACTTTTTTGGGTGAATGGATTAATGGAGGAAAAAATTATTCAATTTTTTTTTGTTAAAGATATTCAAGGATTTTTTACAGTTTGGTACAGACCACACTACTACCATTTTGAATCATCCAATTTGTCAATTAAATTGCGTAAGAAAAATTTGAAGAACATCCTGATTATTCAGCGTCATTAAATTTACATTTTCCAACGATTTTTTTTTTTTAAATTCGTTGTTTGTAAATAAATAATTGAAATTGTTTAAACTTTCGGGAACGTTTTTTTTAGGTATGAAATTGATTGCTGGTAAAATTCTGAATCTGAATAAATTTGTTCCGATTCTGAACAAATGATTTTTATGGTGGAAAATTTATTGTTTACAAATTGTTTATAGAAAATGCTCGCAATTTTCTAAAGTTGCAATTTTTAAATTATTTCATCGATCTTTTTCCAAAAGTGAACTGTCTAATTTTGTTTTCAAATTTTTGAAATGTTTTCTAACGGTTAAATATCCAGATAAGTTCAGGCTTGCAAAGTTTAAATAATAAAATCATCGTAAAATGTCCGAAAACTTAGGGTCAAATGGCGCTCAAATGAAATCTCCGATGTTCAACTATAGAAGTAGAAAAGCATTTCACTGTAGAAAAAATAACCAAAGTTCTTGGATATTCTTGAGTGGAGACTACTATGAGAAACTACTATGAAATGCCAGTGTTGGAGAAACGGGCCAAGCCTGGCACAAGCCTGGGCTTGCCAAGCCTGGGCGCCCAGGCTTGGACCGAGGTTCGGCCATCCCTGGGGACCAGGGCTTGAGTCTCGGGAGAAGGGCAGGTAACCGAGCCTTGGTTGACAGATCTGGCCCAGCCTTGGCCGGACATTGGCATGCCGGAGCTCGATAACCAAGCCTCAGCCAGCGGTGGCCCGGAGCTTGGTCATTGGGCTCCAGCCGTTGGTGTAACTGTAAGGGTTAAGTGGTAAGGGTGAAATGATGAGAATGGAATCATAGGGGTGGAATCATAAGGGTAAAATCTGAAGAGTAAAATTGTAAGGGTCAAATCGCAATAATGGAAAGGGGCGAAAAAATCATAAGACTGACATTCTGAGGGTTGAATGGTAAGGGTGGAAACTTGAGGGTAAAATATTAAGGGTGTAATCGTAAAAAAATGGTGACATTGTAGGTGTTGAAGTCACATGTTACTCGCTAATTATTACGAAAAGAAGAAGAATGGTCATTCAACAGTAATCCTAATTGTTATAATTATTATTGTAATTAATAATAATAATTATTATTATTCATTATTGAATTAATTTACCGATTAAACTGTAGTTGAATCACTTAATATTTCTATCAACTGAATGATAAAACATTCAAGTCGAAAAAAACCGAGATGGAATTAATATGGAAGATTTGAAGTAGAGGTTTTACGAATTGCGCGGTAGACTAGTGGTTAAGGCGTCGGATTAGTAGTCGTGAGGTCGTGGGTTCGAGCCCACGTTAGGGGGTAATATTTTAAGTTACCAAAATCGGTTTTTCGGCGATGATTGCGTTAGGGTTTGGTAGGTAGGGCACAATCAATACTAAAAATCATCCTAAAAAATGTTAATTATTTTGTTTTTGTTATTATTGATAATTGCCATGAACAGTTTGGCAGCCAGTGCGGCACCAGTCGCATGCCGGTATTGATTTTTTTCCTCGTTGAACCTATTACGAATGCTGAGGAGTAATATTAAATTACTTGTATTTCAATCACCCATATTATCATATTCATGTAATTAAGTAATGTTTAATTGAGCCTGGCCAACGACTGGCAATCAACGCTGGGCCGAGATGGGCGCCCAGATCTGGCCCGATGTTATCATTCCAGGTTTCAACCAAGTCCGGCGCGGTCCCGGTTGAGGAACGGGTCCCGAAGTTCGGCAGGCCGGCCACCGGGCTTGGGCCAAGCTCGGCCCATTCGTTTTTTCGTACGTGGGGGACTAATGGAGTGAGATTTATCATCCATTGGAGATCGATTGTCAATATCTAAAAACGAACAATTAGTGCAAAAAAATTAATTGTTTAGTGCTCAATTGTCCCGCAGACGATTGAAGTGTTAAAAATAGTCCAGGGCTTCCAATTTTTGAGCTACACAGGGTTTTTCTTCCAAAATTTTTGACAAAAAAGTGTACAATAGCAATTACGAGGTAGTTTCTTGAAATTCGATTCCTACAGTTGATTTCGTTTTTGTTAAGTTAAAAAAATTGCACGATTTATGTAAAATAGCCAGACAAGTGACGCTCAAAATATTTAAAATGTATTCTCGATTCCTTTAGAAACATTTTTCTGGGTATTTTACATAAATAGTGTAATTTTTAAGTAAAAAATTAGGGAGATATGCCCTTTGCTCACTCCGCTCGCCACCCCCATATAACCCCCATGATGCCGACTCTGATCTTTGTGACCCTTAATCTGACCCTCATGACCCTTCATCTGACTTTTGCGATCCTTAATTGACCCTCATGACCATTATTTTGACCGTTGAGACCCTTAATTTTGGAGTCTTAATTTCGTGTACCAAATTTTCATCACCAGAAGTCGATTTAGATTTTTATAATATAGAGAGAAAACAAAATTATCTACGTAGGAGTGGAATTTCAAAAAAATATCTCATAATTGTTTCTATATACATTTTTTTCAAAAATTTAAAAAGTAAAACCGTTGCAACTTAAAAATGAGAGGTTATGGACTATTAAAAATAAATTGAAGATTTTAAGCATCTACGGGGCGAACGAACAATAAACAATTAATAAACAATTAATTTTTTTGCACTAATTATTTGTTTTGAGACGAACAATTAATGCAAAAAAATTGTTGGTTTTCAATGTATGAAAAATCGCACTCCAATAGCGCGTGACTTTCTAATATTCATAGTAGTCGCGCCTTAATCTTGATTTCTGAGGAAAAGGAATGTTGAGGGGTCTTAATGAAAGTGGTTGTGTTAGAAAAACGGCAAACTTTCAAGTGGAAAACACAATATGGTAACCCATTTTGTTCCGTTAGTTTTTCTGAAAAATCGGAAATATAACTTCGGAGGATGTTATTTGCTTGGATATGTACCTTCTGAACTACTGGAGCAAGACGGGTTTGTTTTTTGATGATGTGGTAAAATTTTCTGGATAATGGATGGTGTCGCGCTCAATTCCAGTTGGTATTCTGAGCACCTCAACTTTTCTCTGATATATCATGAAATGTTTCATTCTATTTCTCGTCATGCAATAAATTCTAATTACCACGTTGGCGTATTTACGAATAAATATGAAATAAAAATAGATAAATTTTCGCTTTTGAAGCATCAGCTTCCACAAACTGCTCATAGATTGTACTATTCGTTTGTGAAAAAGTACCCCAAAGACAGATAAATTCCGTACGTTCTGCAATTTTTACTTTACATCGTTTGGGAATTTTTTACTGCAGTATAAAAGGCGCAAGAGCAGTCAACCGTATATGTTTAAATCGTAACAAAAAATGGTAACAATTCATCACGATTCAGTAGTTCCTCGTCTTTTAATTGTAAAAATTCCCGTTCGCAAGGTTTATTTCATCTATAACTGCCGGCTTGTGCTACACTGTTGAAAATCTTCGTCTGAATTTTCCGCGCCAAATTCCAGAAATTTTTATCGTGTTTAAGTTCCCCTGAAATTTCAGGAAATCTTGTCATTGAAAATTCAGAATGTCGGGAAAAAATCCAATAGAACTGTAAATTTTCGTTAAATTTTCCCTGACAGTAAATAGAAAATCACACGGAGAGAAATATTCAATAAAAATGACGTATCTTTTCCGTAATTCCGAAGCGAAATGTAGTTGTAGGAAAATTTACGGAACTGTCACGGAATTTTTCCAGAGGGTTCCGTAATTTTTCACAGGAGATTCAGGTAAAAATTACGATTTTTTCCTGAGCGTCACCCACGTACGAAAAAACGAATGGGCCGAGCTTGGCCCAAGCCCGGTGGCCGGCCTGTCGAACTTCGGGACCCGTTCCTCAACCGGGACCGCGCCGGACTTGGTTGAAACCTGGAATGATAACATCGGGCCAGGTCTGGGCGCCCATCTCGGCCCAGCGTTGGTTGCCAGTCGTTGGCCAGGCTCAATTAAACATTACTTAATTACATGAATATGACAATATGGGTGATTGAAATACAAGTAATTTAATATTACTCCTCAACATTCGTAATAGGTTCAACGAGGAAAAAAAATC
>NW_021680462.1:486565-502157 GCF_001412515.2 Diachasma alloeum | reverse complement strand
CAACGCTGGGCCGAGATGGGCGCCCAGACCTGGCCCGATGTTATCATTCCAGGTTTCAACCAAGTCCGGCGCGGTCCCGGTTGAGGAACGGGTCCCGAAGTTCGGCAGGCCGGCCACCGGGCTTGGGCCAAGCTCGGCCCATTCGTTTTTTCGTACGTGGGAAGTGAGATATACTGATTTTACTGAAATTATATCTTGAATATATCCGCCTTGTATACCAGGTATATGCTAGATATATCCGGTTGCATATATGTACACACATATATATGCAACATATATTTCAGATATTGCGTTTTTTGTCGGAAAGTACACGGAGAGAAAACTCAGAGAATTTTTGTGGGGAAATTCCGGGAAAAATTCTAGAGGCGCAATGTGCCAGCACATGAAAATTTTCCCCTTCGGCACTAGAAAATTTGGCGTTTCATCACGAAATCTTCTTTATCGGCAAACGAAAAATTACTGGACAGACAAAATAAATTTCCCCGGCCACAATTTTTTTTTCCCTTAATTATTCATTAATAACATTAACGTTATTCAAATTAATGTACTGCAGTATCAACAAAAATGAGCCTTAACCCAACGAATTATTTTTATAGATTTTTTTTATTGCAGTTGTTCCACGATTACAGGGAATTACATTATCTTAAAACATAATCACTGAATAATGTCAGTAATTTTCAACAATTTCTACGACCGGTTGTTTCACACTTTTTTTCTCACAAATTTGATATGGTTAATCACACTTTCAGAGAAAAATAAGCCCAATAATCCCTGATTGTCACATAATTCTACAGAACACGCGCTAACGTTACCCGACGTTGAAGACGCCATTTGTAAGTCTCCACTCGGGACTCCCGAGTGCAGCTGTTTGACTCACTTCGGCGAGCCGAACGTTGCAGATGTCGCGCGGACACGTACGAGGATAGGATGAATGGCAAAAATTTTAGTGCTAACACTAGAAAAATTCTCCAACTGCACAATAAAATTTCTAATGTTACCAAGAATTAATCAAGTTTTTCCCACAATTTTCTACGGAATTCCCCACAAAATTGACACACCGGGAAATTTTCTAGTGCCAGCTCTAGAACTTTTCTCGTGCTTCTTTGCAAAAATTGATTAACTTACAGTAAAATTTCCATGCTGATCTAGAATTTTTAGTCTTATTTCGATTAAAATATGGGAGTTCGGCAGTTTGCGCCTCGTTTTTGGTGCCGAGCACTAGAATTTTTCCCCGACTTTTCTCTCCGTGTATATCACATATAAGCGGATATAAGTGACATATATTTCTGTACATATATTTTTTCCACGTGGGTTCTGATAACTATTTTTCCTAACAGTTTATTGACTACAGCTAAAATAACGACATTGGAACGTAAGAAAAAAATCGTTATGCTGATAATGCAATTAAAATGAACATTTCGTTACATATTTTCCATTTTTTCCGCGAATGTAATGACGTCCGGGGAGAAATTGGCCGAATTGTCGAGCGGAAAATTTCTGGATGATTCTTCAGACATCCGCGGATGCACCTCTCCAACTTTTTACCCCGTCTTTTTCTCTAGTTTCTTTTGGCAAATGCATTATGCATTAGCGTACACACGCGAACCCCCACTCACCCCCTGGCCATTCGCTTCTTCTCAGCAAATCGCTTCGGGGTGTGCGCCTTTTACGGCCCTGTTATCTGGTCGTTATATTTTAACCCGTGGAGTCTCTGACAGTGGGGTATCCTTACCACCACACCCCCTGTTCATCTCTCTCTCTCACTCCTGTATTCATCCCCGTGATATGCCCCTGCCTCTCACTGCGCGAGTGTTTACGATCCCCCGACGTCATCCGACTAAGCTGCATTGAATTTTCTTTACCCTTGTGGTGAAGGGTAGTCTCTCTATCTTGCGGCTTTTGACCTCTTTTAATTTTTTTTAAGGGGAACATTGTTGAGGTTTCACTGAGAGGGGGGAGCCACGGTTATTGTTGTATTGTTTCGGGTGTGGGTCGATGTCTGATAGAAATCCCGGAAGGACGATGTTTTCATGCGGATTTTCAGGAAATTGTGGGGGAAAATTTAACGGGGAATTGAAAACAATTTTTTTTTTCCTTCAAATCAGGAACACTGAATGTGTTGAATTAAAAGTGAGTTTCAGGATCATGACCGTCACAGGGGTTTTATAGACAAGATGTGTCCTTGAACCGCAATTTGATCAGATTTGTTCATCACCTCAAACCGCAAATGATTTCGAATTTTTGTTTTTGCTTCCATTCGGAAGCACAACCTATCGAAAAAATAAAAAAATTATAAATTTTCTGTCAGTGGTCCGTTTTGCCCTAGAAGTCCGTTTTACCCTATCCTCCCCTAATAAATTTTCCTTGAAGATGATTATCTATTTTGCGCTAGTCTAATTTTTTCCTCTTCGAGGAATATTCTGTTTTTTTAGACTGATGGGAAACATATGAAATCAATATTTTTAACAATTAGGAAAAATTATTTACTGTAGCTTTGAAATGAACAAATTGTTTCGCATACAGGGGCTCTCACAGAATTAATTTCCGATTTGATAAATCAATGGTTAGAAAAGTACAATAAAAATAAAAACTGAAAAAGTGGGTAACGTGAAAAAATATTTTGAATACTAAGGGGTTTCGCCTGCGAAATTTTCGATGAGAATTTTGGCGATTTCCGACAAGTAACATTTCCACTGATATTTCAAGGAATTTTATCATTGAAAGTTCATAGTTTCACGGTTAAATCCGTGAAAACTGTAAATGTCAGTTAAATTATTCCGGGAAAATTAATGAAAAATCGCGAAAAGTCTGAGGAATCTCCCGAAGAATTCCAGATTTCTCTGAATTCTCAGGGAACTCCTTCAAAAATCCCTGGAATTCCAAGAATTTTGATGGAATTCTATAAAAATTGAACGGAATTTGGTAGTATTCATTTTGAAAATTTCTGTAAATCATGGAACTCTCGTCTATTTGCCGCTCAAAAATTGAGACTTCACTCAAATTTTCAGAGAAACTTGAAATTCCGTTGAATCTTCACCTTAAATCGAATTCAAAATTTTTTTCTGGGAAATTCAGGCAAATTTTTTTACCAGCGTACAGGGTATTTTGAAAATTTTTATTGAATGTAATTACCACTGAAATTTCAGGGAGTTTCGTCATTGAAAAATCAGAATTTCGTAAAAAAATAAAAAAAACTGTGAATTTTATTTCCGTTTATCCCTGAAAATGAATAGAAAGCCAG
This sequence comes from Diachasma alloeum, assembly GCF_001412515.2. Lineage (NCBI taxonomy): Eukaryota > Metazoa > Arthropoda > Insecta > Hymenoptera > Braconidae > Diachasma > Diachasma alloeum. The sequence goes on along the minus strand of NW_021680462.1, from coordinate 498,916 downwards.
GAAATTCCGGAAAATATATCCTTGAACTTTCAGGACAGTGACATTTACTGCGATTTAGGGGGAAAAGTCATGAAATTTCAGATTTCACCGAAAACTCAATGTAATTTGACACTGAATATTCATATTAGATTGGAAATTCAAATAAATTAAGCAATTCTCGTCTTTATTCTGCTTAAAATTCTGGAATTTTACAGAATTTTCAGTGAAATCTGAAAATTCATTTTTTTTCTAATAGTGTACACTATTATTTTGTTTGAAATTATTTTGTTTGAAATCTCCATTACACTTTTTGAAAATTATTATCGAATTTAATTACCACTGAAATTTTAAGGAATTTCGTAATTGAAAATTCAGAATTTCGTGGAAAAATCACAGAGAGCGGTAAATTTCAGTTCCGTTTTTCCCTGAAAATGTATAAAAAATCAAAATATATTCTTGAATTTTCAGGACAGTGGTATTGAATGCGATTTAAGAAGATAAAATTCATGAAATTTCAGATTTCACTGAAAATTCCATGTAATTTGGCACTGAAGATTCATATTAGATTGGAAATTCAAATAAATTAAGGATTTATCGTCTTCATGCTGCTTAACATTCTGGAATTTTACCGAATTTTCGGTGAAACCTGAAATTTCATTTTTTTTCTAATAGTGTACACTGTTGAAAAATTTTGTTTGAAATTTCCACTTTTTGGAGATTTTTATCGAATTTAATTACCACTAAAATTTTAAGGAATTCCGTCATTGAAAATTCAGAATTTCGTGGAAACATCAAAGAGAACTGTAAATTTCAGTTCCGTTTTTCCCTGAAAATGTATAGAAAATAAAAATATATTATTGAATTTTCAGGACAGTGATACTGCATGCGATTTAGGGGGAAAAAATCCTGAAACTTCAGATTTCACTGAAAATTCAATATAATTTGACACTGAATATTCATATTAGATTGGAAATTCAAATAAAATAAGGAATTCTCGTCTTTATGCCACTTACAATTCTGGAAACCTGAAATTTCATGATTTTTTTTCCCTAAATCGCATTGAATGTCGCTATCCTGAAAATTAGTAGTCAACTGTCCATGAATTTTTTTTTACAGTGTAATTGATTTATAAAATCGGTTTTATTTTTGAGCCGATTGTAAAATATTTCATCTGAGGTAGTCGAAATATCTTTCTCTCTCTATATCCCTCGAATTAAATTTCACTCAACTCCGATAGAAAAAAAAATCAATAAAAAACAAAGTACAGTTGAAACATTCGCAATCAATCTCCCCATCGAAAATCACGTCAACGGATTGAACCGTCTGATCAGTGGACAGCCTAAACCACTGGGTCACGTATACATACAAAATGGGAACACGCACACTGGTACCGCGAGAGTTGTTCGAATCGCTACCGACATAAGACGATAGACAAGTGCATTTTCCCCATTCGCCTCGTCTGCCTCGAACACCAACACCTGCTGATGATAATTTTCTCCCTTCAAAAAACCCAACACGAAACTTCTCAAAGATGGTGGAGAGGGTGGAAAAAGGTGAAATAAAAATTTGCATTTTCCATTCCTTAAACCAATAAATTCTACTTTTTCCTCTCTTTCTCACTTCTTCCTCCTCGTTTTGCCCTCTTTAAGTTCACTTTTTTTTTATTTCTTACTCCTTTCGTACTCTCGGGGTTGTCCCATAAGGGGATTTAGGGAGGAATGATTTAATACAGGAATATTTGCAGAGTGAATAAATTCGTAAGACACGAGAGGAGAGACTTTGGAGCTTATTTTTATTTGAGTTTTTTTCATCCATTTCTCTTTTTTTTTTAGGGAACGCATAATCAGCGGAAATAAATCGGCAATTGTAGGACGTTATGTTTTATTCACGCGGAAAATTGATTATTTTTTTGCTTCTGAATAGAAGCTTTTGTAATGGTTAAAATTCAAATTTTTTTGTGTTGGACGAGGGAAATGAGACAAGAGGCATCACGGGACTAGACGGGCGGTTTTTTGAGACAGAAATGAGCAGACGAGACGAGACGAGAATAGTTGGCCCAGGGAACGAGAGAGAAGATGCCCAACTACGGAGGTTGTTGTTTAAAATTTCTGAAAAAATGTGAACAATAACAATTACGATTTAGGTTTTTGAAATTCGACTCCTACACAGCTAATTTCGTTTTTTTTTTTTTCAAGTAAAAAATTGCATCGATCATGAAAAATCACCCCAAAAAATGTTCCTGAAAGAATCGACAATATAATATTATAAGGATGTGTTCTTTTGCACTGATTATTTCAGTAGCGAAGTGGTAAAACGGTTTAAGTCGACTTATCTCCCAATTGAGTTTTTGAGGAATATTTCCGAATCTAAGGGAGATACGAAATTTTCGTAATTATATTTGTTGTAGCTCTTAATCGGCTCTACAAAAAAGGTTATAATAAAAATTTAGCTATCTCCCTTAGATTCCGAGATATTGATTGAAAACTGGTCAATATTGAAAATTGACTTGTACCGTTTTACCACTTCGCTACTGATTTGTTTTTAGACGCTGAATATTTTGCATCATTCAAATTACATTATGCGCAGAATTTTAATTTTTTTCAACATTTCTTGTTTATAAATAAATAATTAAAGTTGTTTAAACTTTCGAAAAACACATTTTTGCTTCCGAATGGAAGCCTTGTAATCGATGATTTTTACGATCTCGTAATTTTGTTTGGAAATGATGTAGAATATGAAGCGTGAAAATATGATGTTTTTAGAAAATGTGTGTATGTATGTCAGAATGTGTATGCCGATTTTTCGGAAATTTTTTATAAATCCCCCCGAAAAAAGGACTAAAGTTTGAGTTAAAAATCTGAAATTTTGTCGGATAATTGGTATTACTTTGGAGCATTCGTGGGCGCAAGTTTAGCTTAATCCGCCCAATAGTTTCCGAGATATAGCAATTTCTCAAAAATATTTTTTCCTTAATATCTCATAAACTACATGAAGGAATTGGAGTTTTTTGACGGGGAAGTATTCTTTACGATAATAGCTATCGAATCAAATCAAAGGATTGTTACGTAACTAGGGTCAGTTTAGTAATAATCGGCATTTTTCATTTTTACTAGGAAATCGGTGTGGAAACGATAACTCGCTAAAATTCAAAATAGGAAGTTGAAATTTGGTAGGATTGTAGCTCTTATGATAGTACAGAACTGTATTGTTCACGAGCTGAATCGGATAAGTAGTTTAGAAGATATTCACCTTTTTGTGAAAAACTGTTATGCTTAATATCTCCTAAACTATGGGGCCGATTCACTTTTTTTTATTCAAAATATTTGTCACGATATCTTCTATCAAGATCAATCAAAATATGTATATTCGCCTATACAAAGTTTTCGAGATATCAGCGTTTTTCTAATTTTTTCATTTTAAAGTTAATGTGGTGTCCATAATACGCGTCAAGCTTGGTCTACACATCTGAGATTCTGGGTACTAATTTATATTATGAGCCCACAGTTATGTATAAATTTTGTGTCAATTGATTCAGTACATCCGCGGATAGAGCAATTTATCCAAAAATCTTTTTTTCTAAAAAATTACACATCGTCATTTTATCAATGATTTTCGTCTCTATATGACTTAAAAAGTCGTAACAACAATTTATGGTATTTTAGATTTGATGAAATGTCATAGCTATGACAGAAGCAGAGGTCGGTGTGATTTATTCGCTTTACCAGTATGAATAGCTTTTTGAGTAGTTATCATCTGCGAAATTGTACGGATCCATTCGGAAGCTTATTACCAATGGAATTGGTAGAAAAAAAAAGTAAATGTCACATGCGCTTCTGCCAAAAAAGCTTACAACCCTGCTTGTTTAGGTATGAAATCGATATCTGTTAAAATTCAGAATATGAATAAATTTGGTACAATTCCAAACAATTGATTTTTATGTTTGAAAATTGATTGTTTATTTAAATTGAAACTGAAATGGTTTATTTAAATTGAATAAACTTAATTTGAATAAAATAAATGGGTTTATCTAATAGTTATTTTCATCACAAGGTCCACAAAGTATTTTCTGACGAACGTGGCTTTGTAGGCCGAGCCGAAGGCGAGGCCTATAATCACATTCATCAGAAAATACTTTTGGACCGTGTGATGAATGCAATTTTTCATCAGAAGGCCCGTAAACCGCGATCAAACCGAGCAAATCGAGGTTAGAATCGCGGTTTACCGGGTCTTCTCACGAAAACATGTTTATTGAGCGTTGTTCTCCTTTTTTTTCATCAGATGAATACTTCATCAAACATGAACGGTTCAAATAAAGAATCAATTTGTTGGAAACAGAATTTTTAAATGCTGAAAAAACCAAAATCATAAACGTGTAATAATTCTCTATTTCGTATATTTCCTGGTATAAAGTATCATTTGAAGACATTTTAAATTACCGGATGTTCATTTCAGAGTTTACTCCATATTTTTCACGCGTCTAGTGAATTAAATTATCGAATTTCCATTTCATAGATTATTTCACATTTATCACTCATTTAATTAGTCAATTAATTGATTGGTTGACCGATGGAATTAAAAGTCACGTTATGTTGGCAGACGGATTAATTCATGTGAGTAATAAAATAATTTTTTAATCCCTTTTCATACGGAAGATCATATACAGTAAAACATAAAATAATAACCTGTTTATAAAAATAATTGATTGATCAATCCATTAACTGATTAGTCTTATTTTTAAAGTTGAAAGTCAACAATAATATTTATGTTCATATTTGTATTGGCATTGCTGTTGATTGATGAAGATGGACAGATATTTGAGGAGTGGGAGTGAACATCGGTTTATTGATATGAGATGAAGAGTGAAAATCAGTTTCATTCGATGCGAATTTTTTTTTTTTGATATTGTTGTGTGGCGTTCCATTTATTTATTTATTTATTTATTTATTCATCATTTAACGGGAAAAGATACATGATAGGTACATGTGTCGGGCTCCTCCGATAATACGTGTTTTCATCGGATTTTAACAAGGGTATTTTTTTTATTTTCTGGATTGCAATGGGATTTTTGACGGTGATTATTTCGATATTTGAATGTAACACTTTTGTTGTGTTCAGCTGCTACGGTTGCAATAACTGGAAGAATTCATTGGTGTTTGCGGGAGAAATGGGCATTGCTATTTTTCATTGATTGACATTATCGTGGAACTTTGATGATGGATATTAGAAAAACATCATTATTTCCAGGAGAAATTTATTCTTCGTTATATCGAGGAGAAATTATTTGCAAGAGGCGTGTGAAATGGTTCTTTGGATCGCAAGTTTTCCATTTTGAGTTTCTGAAAGTGAAAATTCACAGAAAACTATTCAGTTATTTGGCGCCATGTTTCCGATTTTTTCCAACATATTTTAGAATAGAATAGAATAGAATATGCGCGGCTGGTCATTTAAAGCGCCCAGAGTCACCTAAATCATACGATCTTTTGTAACATCTGCCTTAGTTTCGGTCAGTCACACAGCCCCAGCCTTGTGTTTCTCACTAGGCTAATAAGGCTGGTGACAGCCGCTTGTTCTAAGTCCTCTGGTTCCAGGAAAGCCTGGCCCCAGATTTTATAGCGACGGAGTGCTAATAGGGGGCATTCACATAAAATGTGGATGACGCCCTCCTTATCGCCTTCGCACAGTCTGCAGTCTTCTTGTTCTGCAAGTTTCATCTTGAACACATGAGCTCTGAGAGCTGCATGACCCGTAAGGAGCCCTACTGCTACCCTCAGATCTCCTCTGTGCAGCTCCAGAAGCTTTCTGGTTCTAACTTTTAGTTGCCCTCTCATAAGCAGTTTCGCTTGTCTGCAGGTCGCAACTTTCTCCCAACGCCTGACATGATCCCGCCGGAAATGATCTTTAATAAGAGTTTTTCCCACTGCGAAGGGCATGCCAAGCAGGCCGTGTGAGGGCACCCTTTCTGTACCCTCCTTGGCCAGCTTATCTGCCTCTTCATTACCCAGAATCCCATGGTGACCTGGTACCCAGGTTACGGTGACCTGATTGTTTTTACCCAGTGTGTCCAATGCATGCATGCATTCCCACACCACCTGTGACTCTGTAGTGGGTTTTTCCAGAGCGTTTATCGCCGCCTGGCTGTCACTGCAGATGAATATTTTCATCTTTTTTGTGTCTCTCGCGTTCAGATACTCTGCACACTTAAGTATGCCCAGCATCTCTGCTTGAAAGACGGTTGAATGATGGCCCAGCGGAAAACTCTCTCCGAAGCCATCTTTCAGACGGTAGATGCCTGCCCCAAAACTTTCATTGAAGCCAGAGCCGTCCGTAAACCAGTAGTCCTCTCTTGGTCCTGGTTTACGTTTCGAGTCTAGCCACTCCTGTCTGGGTGGTATACTCGTTCTGAAAGTTTTCCTGATCTGATACTTCCTAGGAATCCTATCCGTCTTACCTATGAAGGGTCGATCATTGATTAGGCTAAGCCTTGTATGGCCTTGGCCCGTCATCTTCCATTCTAGTTGGCACCTTAGTCTATATGCAGTTGTGGTAGCACAACTCACAACCCTAAGGTCGAGGGGTGGGATACTGAGTGCTATTTCTAGCGCCTCAGTAGGTGTCGATTTCATGGCTCCTGTTGCAGCCCTCAGGAAGGTTCCCTGTAGGCTTTTCAACAGGTTCCTTGTTTCCGTCTTACTCACCCTCGGCCACCAGACGACCGCAGCGTATAACAGTCTCGGAAGTAGAACTATTTGGTAGAGCCAGAGCATCATTTTAGGATTGAGTCCCCATGTCCTGCCCACAGCTCTCCTGCATGCCCACATAGAGGCAAACACTTTATTTCTCTGAGTACAGATATGTTCTTTCCAGCTGAGTTTATTATCCAGGAGGACACCCAGATATTTCACTCTGCTGGTGTAGTTAATCTCCGAGCCATTTAGCTTCAGAGGTTGGATCTTTTCCAGTTTATAATTTCTGGTGAAAACCAGGATTGTTGTTTTGGCTGGATTTACCGATAGGCCAGTTACCCTGCACCAGTCCTCAATGATATTGAAGGCTGTTGCCATCAGGTCCCTTAGCACCCTCAGAAATCCGCCTTTCACAACAACTGCCACATCATCGGCGAAACCGATGACGTGGAAGCCGGCCTCACTTAGTTGATTTAGAAGTCCATCTACAACCAGGTTCCATAGCAGGGGCGAGAGAACTCCCCCCTGCGGACAGCCCCTAGTCGGACGTCCCTCCACACATGCCCTCCCATGTCCTGCCGACAGTCTTCTGCTTTTCAGCATGTTTTGTGTCCAAGCAATGATAGTCTTGGACACCTGTCGTTCTTCCATGGCTTTTTCTATAGCCGGATTCGAAGTGCTATCAAAAGCCCCCTCAATATCCAGAAAGGCGCCTATGGCAAAACCCTTGACCGCCAGTTGTCCCTCAATCAGTCCCACCAGGTGATGTAAGGCGGTATCTGTTGATCTTCCCTCTCTGTATGCATATTGACAGGGGGAGAGGGGTCTGTCAGCCAAGGGCCCGGCCTTGATGTGTCTATCCACCAGCCTCTCCAGGGTCTTCAGGATGAAGGATGTGAGGCTTATAGGACGGAAGTCTTTTGGTTTTATATAACCGGTTTTTCCCGGCTTGGGAATGAATACTATCCTAGTCTCATTCCACACACTAGGGACATGTTTCAGGGCTATACTAGCTCTGAGTATCTTGGTTAGGGGTCCCGTGATAGTCTCTATCCCTTCCTGTAATAGGGCTGGGTAGATCCCGTCTGGTCCCGGTGCCTTGAAGGGTTCAAAGGTTTTGATGGCCCACTTGACCCCCCAGGGCTGCACTACTTTATTTGCCAATGCCCAATCATGGGTTTCGTAGACATCCCTCTGATTTTGCATTGTTTCTTTATCTCTCTCCTGGGCCTGTATGAAGCCTGGAAAGTGGGTGTTCATTAGGAGTTTCAGAGTCTCTCCCATGGTTTCCGTGTGGCTGCCATCTGGTGCCTGTAGGCTCCCTAGATATGGAGTCTTGTTTGTTCCAAGGATTTTTGCCAGCCTAGAGGTCTCCGATTGACTCTCCACATTGCTTGTGAAAGCCCTCCAGCAGTCCTCTTTGGCTGCCTTTATTGCCTTGTTGTAATCTGCGAGCAAGCCTCTGTAAGTTTTCCATGCGTCTTCCTTACGGGGGCCCGCTCTCATGTTCTTAGCTTTGTTAAAAGCTTTTCTAGCTTTGCCCCTCAGCCCACCGAGCCTCTCTGACCACCAAGGAGTCTCAGTGGGCTGCCCTTTCGGGATAAGCTTGCAGTTTGTCTCGAAGGAGTCCATGATGGCCTGGTTTAGGGCAATCGAAGCCTCCTCCAGCTGCTTTTTGTTGTTAAATCTGAGGATGATATCCCTGAGATTGTCAGATAGACTCTCTCGGTAATTTCCCCAGTTTGTTCGTCTTGGGTTTCTCACCCATTCCGTTTCTTTCACTGTGTGGATGGACATTCTTATGGTTTGATGATCGGACGCTGAGAGGTCCTTTGAGACCCTCCAGTCCCCAATCATGTCTGCCACTCTATCCGTCCCCAGAGTGATATCTATGACCTCCTGTCGTCTCCGATCTATGAAGGTAGGTTCTGACCCCCTATTAAGGATGTTTAGACCGGCCCCCATTATGAATTCCTGGAGGCTTTCCCCCCTGCCGTTAATGCCGGTGCTCCCCCATGCTACATGGTGCGAGTTGGCATCACAACCTAGCAGGAGTTCAAGTCCCCTTTCCTTCACATGGTTGCATAGGTCCTTTACTTTTTTCGAAGGAGGTGGTTCAGCCGAGTCATAGGGCATGTAAACTGACCCTACAACCAGGCTCATTTCCTCGCCTTGTCCCAGGCCCAGATCCACTTGTGCCACAGCCAGGTCTCCCTCACTAGCCTGTGAACAGAAGAAAGAGTCTAGTCCTTTAATAACAATGCAAGATCTAATTTTCTCCTGAGTGTTTGCGTGATAGATTCTGCCACAACCACTGAGGCCCTTAATAGCATTGTCCACTATCCATGGTTCCTGGATCATTGCTATGACAGTCTGCATCCCAGCTAACAGCCTGACTAGAGTAGCCGAGGCTGCTTTGCTGTGGTGCAAATTTATCTGTACAATGTGCACCCGGGTTGCAGCCATAATGATGACTACTTTCCTGGTACCTCTATGTACCCTTCTTCTGACTTTCACCACGGTCTTTCGCAAGCAGCTTGACAGTAGCTTTTTGAATCCCGCAGTGCAGTCTGAAGTTGCAGGCTTTCAGAACAGAGAGTGATCGGTCGTCTATCAGCGCAACGAAGTGGGCACTTTTCGCGTCCCTACTCTCACTGCCCCGAGCGACAACCCACTCTCTGGCCTGCAGTCCTGCATTTTGTTTCTCAAGGAAGCACAGTGCTTCTTGAGCGGTTAGATCTGGGTCTTCCACGTGTAGTACAACCCTGTGCTTCTTGGGAAGCTCCGAGGCTGCGACCACACGTACAGTAAGTCCAGCTATTTTGTTTTCGGGGAAAAGGCTTTTCAGCCAATTTCCCGTTTCCTCATCAGTGCAGCACACCATTGCCACACCTTCTCTTTCCCAGACACCGTTGAAGGTGGGTGCTTTCACCCCGTCAGGTAACGCCAGAATGGCCCTCTTCAGGAGTTTCTTCACCTCCGTTACCTCTTCAGTGCCCAGTTTCTGATCCGGATATGACTCCGGCATAACTGCAAACTTGAATGAGCTCGTAGTGTTCTGAGCATATGTGCCCTGATCCTGCGTTCTCATTCTCTTTTCTTTCGGTCTGACTGAGGGGCTTGGCGTAGTACGCTCTGATGGAAGGCGTTCTATTGCCTTCCTCATAGCCCCCTCCCCCCTCTCCTCATCGACTTTCGCTGCTGCATCCGCCAAGGTTGCAATCGCCCCCGAGGTTTGATGCAGCTTCGCTCTCTTGCGACGTCTTCTCTTGGCTCCACTCAGTCTGACCCGATTCACATCGGTACCAGACTGGTCAGCCTTGTCAGACTTCGTGTGTTCGCCATCGCTGGCTAAANTGGGTTACACCCAAGACTACTCTCAGAGGTCGCCCAGGTTTCTGAGAGGCACCGTTAGCGACATAGCTCCCCCTGTGCCACGCATCCTTAGGCACGGTATGGCCGAGGCCATGGCTTACGCCGCTCACACACATAGATTGGGTGGGCTCCTCTTAGCGACCGCGGGCAGCGGTAGTCCTTAAGACTTCCACCGCCCACGACCGAGCCGCCTCACTAACGACAAAGTGGGAACCCAGTAAAGGGGGAAAAAACATGTTTTAGTACACTTAAAAAAACGTACTGATTCAATCGACGTCGGTTTGATTCTAGTCTATTTTCGGCTTGATTCAAGTCGAGTGACTATTAATCGGAACTTCGGAACTGAAAGAAGCAGAAAAGTAGATTATTTCAAGAAGAAATGTGTCAAGTAGAATCTTTGACTTAATTGGTTTGATTCAAATGGATTTTTTGATTTGTCTCAAGTCGATTTTTCAGCTTGATTCAAGTCAATTTTCCGGTTTGATTCAATTCGATTTTCAGCTTGATCGAAGTAGATCTTTTGGCTTGATTAAAAACGTTTGTTGAATTGATTCAAGGTAAGTGAATCGATGAAAAAGTGACTTGAATTAAGCCGAAAATTATACTTGAATCAAGTTGAAAAATCGACTTGAATCAAACTGAAGTCGACCTGATTCACGTCGAAAAAATGACTCAATTAGACCCATGTGCCGGTTAGCATCTCGCCCGACGACCTGACATGAAATAAGTCTTTTCCCGGTGTAATTCAGTCCGATTTGATTCAAACCGATTTTTTGGCTTCATTAAAATCGATTTTTTGGCTTCATTCAAGGTAATCCTAGCGAGTTATAGATGGAGCGGGCAACAAATCATAATGAATCAGGCCGGAAAATAAACTTGAATCAAACAGAAAAATCAACTTGAATCAGGCCGATAAATTGACTTGAATCAAGTCAAAACATCAACTTGAATTAGACCGATGTGCCGGTTTGCATCTGTCCGTGTCAAACTTGATTTATGCCGACGATCCGACATGAAATAAGTAGATTCCCGGCATAATTTAGTCCGACTTGATTCAAACCGATTTTTTTGTTGGTGATGTCACTGATTTTCACGTCGCGATCCAATTGAAGTCATCGATTACATTTCTTTCCGAAATCACGGAAATCAATCTCGAAATCATTTACTTCAACTCTGAAATCACGTGAAGTCGACTTCATTTTGAAGTCATCGTATCACTCAATCAAGTAGTGAGTACCTGATCGAGACCTGAACAGAATTTTCACTCGGGTATGAGTCAATTTGAGAGTGAAATTCGTAAGTTTCCTGGTAGCTCAGATGGTAAGAGCACCCGACGCGATATTGGGAGGTCCCGGGTTCGTTTCCCGGCTAGGAAGTTACTAATTTTTTCTCAAAAAATTAAATTAAATTAAATTAAATTAAATTAAATTATTTTTTTCGAGGGGCTAAGTAGACCCTTGAAAAAATAACTTGTGATCAGGGTCATTTTTGTCGGTGCCCAGTATCGCCAATGATTGGTGATCAATCCCTGAAAATCAGTGACATGCCTCAGGCATTCCCTGATGACTTCGTTGTAAATAAACGTGAGAGAGAATTTCGAAGCTCAAGAGGTATTTGTTTCATATAAAATACTACCAACGGATCGCGAGTAAATGAGCAGCTATGCAATATATAAAAGCTAGTGTCCAATATCCGATATAGAACTTCTTCCAGCACATTACCTGACGCTCAATGCAGCATTCTGATTGGCCAGAATTCGATGACCAAAAATACTCAGTTGTAATGAATTTTAAATATTCACGATTGTTTCCCCCGTCAATTGAATCCAATTTGCTTTCGCAGAAGTCACTACTTAACTGCCCATGCAATTTTAATGTTTTTTTTCTATTTGTATTTTCGAATGAATCGATAATGAATGTATAAATAATTCGAATGACCTCTTTCTCTCAGTGTTTCTAATGATTATTGTGATAATTTCAATGAGAATGGTTTACTTCTTCGAAAAAAGAATCCCTATTTTCACATATAAAATTTATAAATCTAAACAAGCAGCGATTCGAGCCTATCTAACAGAAGGCATGTGGGAACGGGAAGAAATAGTGCTTTTATAATAGAAAATGTCTGTGTGTCCATGTCTGATAGTTTGGTTTTTGAGTTACCGCTTTTTAGAAAATATAATATTTATACGGGAATATTCGTTGGTATGTGAAATTGTGACCCAGAAGAAAGAAAAAATCAAATCCGTTTTTTATTTTGCGAGATATTCAACAAAATATATTTACACACTAGCGGGCTTTGCCCCCCCCCCCCCCCC
>NW_021680462.1:485040-486498 GCF_001412515.2 Diachasma alloeum | reverse complement strand
CCGTGTGACCGAGAGGGTGTGACCGTGAGGAATGAGGGATGAGGGGTTTTTCGAGAACTCGATCGATCTAACTTCATTGTATAAAAAAATAGGATGTGTAACCACCTATTATGTGGACAGTTATTAACATATTGATATTTTTTCATACATGGGTATCCGGTTATACATAGGCAGTCCTTCATATATATCGACACCCTTTGAAATACATACGCACATTTATATTTCATATGTGGCTGTTTTTTTATAAACTTTTTTATTCATTATATAGAGAGCTGTTCTTCATTATATACGAAATGCTTAATGCCCAATGGTGTCGATGAAATGTGCATACCATTGAGGGGAGGGGGGAGTGAGGGGGGGGGCGACTCGTAAATTTTTAAACCTAATTTTTTTATTATATAGAGAGATAAGGTTGCATACCTGAGGAACCACTTGGCCTATTGCACCCCTCCAAAATACTAACCTTTAGTATTATAGGAGCTAGTATCATATCAAATTTCCACTTGCTATCTGCATTTTTTCTCAAGCTATCGCGCCTACAAGATTTTTAATGAAAAAACGGAAATATCTCCAAACTTTGTATTGAAGGGTATATATATATTTTGTTTCATTTAGAGGTCAACAAGATGAGTGTTTGAGAACAGAATAATTAAAATCGGTGCAGTAGTCTTTGATATATTGAGGAAAAACGAAATTTAAACAAATTGTTATATCTTAGAAATTACTGGAACGATCGAGCACCAATTTCACAGAACTCTCGAATTTAAAAAAAAAAGGAGTACAGAAGATTGTCGATTGTATCGATTATTCAAGGATATTTTCGAAATTTTAAAGAAATTAAAAGTTCACAGAATTGTTGAATGGAATTGTGGAAAAATGCTGAATGGAGAGAGAATTCTTAAAATTCATGTAAAAGCATTAGAATTGGTTAGATAATGTTATAGAAAAATTACTGAATCCTCTTAGAGGATCAAAGTGGAATGGAAAAGAGGGTTTTACGGAATAAAATTTCATTTCCATATTATAAAAATTCAAATCAACTTCTTCAACTTGATGAAAATTTGGTACTCGAAATTGAGATTCCAAAATTAAGGGTCAAAATAAGGGCTATGAGGATCAGAATAAGGTCATGAGGGTAAGAATAAGGGTCACGAGAGTCAAAAAAATCAGGCCCGGTCGCGCGCTTCGCGCGCTCCCTCTTTAGGGTATGATCGGTAGGGGTTGGTGGAATTGGATGTGACCCATTACGGGTCGCACCAATAACTTCCCGACCATTTGTTTTTTCTTTCATTAATTTTTTTATTATGTATTTATTCAATCTTTTTCTCACATTTCTCCGAGGAAATACCCATAGAAGACAAGAAAATCCGTGCGCGTGCTCGCACTCACACACACTCCCATGCACACACATCGCCGTATTCCGCATCGAGAAAAGATGTAATTTATCAGAAAAGTAAA
>NW_021680462.1:478818-481310 GCF_001412515.2 Diachasma alloeum | reverse complement strand
ATCGCATCGTTTGTTCAGGAGGAATCGTGGCACAAAATTTTTGTCACAGACGTATGCACACACATACACACATCCACACATACAGACAGGTACCTGAAAAGGGTCAGAAGTGGTTCCAAAGGTCATGAAACGTGGAGAAATGCTTAAATTTCCACATTCGATTTTCGGGGTGATTACAATAACTTCCTCCTTCCGGGTCGGGAAGTTAATAAGGGTCACAGGGATCGCAGTATCTCAAGGGTCAGAGTAAGGGCCAAATAAGGGTAATGGGGGTCAAAAAACAAGGGTCAGAAACCAAGGATCACCAGGGCCAAAATAAAGGTCACCAGGGTTATAATGAGGGTCAGATTAAGGATCCAAAGGCCAGATTGAGGATCTAAATAAGGGTTATCGGGGTCAGAAACTAATGGTCACAAAGGTTAAAAAGGGGTATCTATATATTTCACTATTACAAAAATCCAAATCGACTTCTGGTGATAAAAATTTGGTATTCGACATTAAAATTTACACAGAACTGCCGGTGTGGGACCGCTATCAAAATTTTCACACTCTACAACTATTGATGAATGTAAGAAGAAAATTTCAAACTTTCAGTAGCTTCCTATTTCATCGGTTCCAATCGAGACAAAAATTTTGATTTTTTTCGCTCCAATAAATCCACGAAACCACCAATATTTCTTCTGATTTTTTCCGAGGGAATTGATAGAAAATAATAATTAACACCAATTATTTATAAGGAATGCTATATCTATGTTAGTTCGATAATCGAGGATTAACAGGCGAGATAATAAATATTTTTATACGAAGAAAAAAAAACGATATTAAATACACTCATACGTTTTGCCTCTTCTGCTCAACCCTTCCCCGTTTGACCCTTCCATCATTTAATCTTTCTTTGTTTAACCTTTCCCCGTTTTAGTCCTCATGTGAACCTTCAGTAACAAAAAGTATTCATTTATATGCTCAAACAAACGGCAAATGCGATCCAGACGGATTAGCGGTCTGGCAGACTACGGTAAACGTGCGTTCGGGGCAAAGGTTAAGACTCCGAATTTAAGGGTCAGAAAGGAAGGGTCATGAGGGTCAGATTAAGGGTCACAAGGGTCAGAATAAGGGGGTCATGTCGGGGTTGGAGAGCAGGGGGCATAACCCCCTAGGTTATAATGATATTTAGACCTTATCCAGTGGGCACAAAAATTGTCAAATTACTTATTGAAATATGAAAATTGAACAGGTGATGAATGGGAGCACATTGAATTCAACATTCATATTTATAGTAAAATGAGAATAATTATGAATAATTAATTTTGGAGAAAATTTGGAAAGGAAAACAAACACAAGGAATGGACATCAACATCCGCACAGGGAGAGGAATATTCAATAAAAATTACGTATCTTTTCTGTAATTCCGGAGCGAAACGTAGTTGTAGGAAATTTTACGGAACTGTCACGGATTTTTTCCTGAGCGTCACTTAAATTTTCTGAGTCGATTCCGTAATCGGTGAGCGAATTGTGAGTTCCGTAATTTTTACTGAACATTCCTCTCCGTGTAGTATCTACAATCCTAATATAATCACCAAAAACCCAAGTTCTCATATACATACACTGGTAGAAATTTCGTGAAGTGTCAGTCACGACGTCATCTGAATTTTCGATGTTGTGAAGTTGAATCCAATTTCAAATGACGCTTTCACTAAATTTCTGATTCATCTTGAAAATCCAAAAAAATTAGATTTTTCACGTTGAACAATCATTGATTTTTCAATGGGAGCTTGACTTTCCAAATTCTTCGTGAAAATTGAACATTACATACAATTCAATTTTCAATAGATTGAGAATTCACAAAAGTTATTGCCTGAATTTTCAAAATTTTCAAGGTTTTTCAGTGCCGCATGGACCTGAAAATCGAGAATTACTTGAATATTCNTTCTAAGCTGGATTTACCGATAGGCCAGTTTCCCTGCACCAGTCCTCTATGATATTGAAGGCTGTTGCCATCAGGTCCCTTAGCACCCCCAAAAATCCGCCTTTCACAACAACTGCCACATCATCGGCGAAACCGATGATGTGGAAGCCGGCCTCGCTTAGTTGATTGAGAAGTCCATCTACAACCAGGTTCCATAGCATGGGCGAGAGAACTGCCCCCTGCGGACAGCCCCTATTCAGACGTCCGTCCACACATGCCGTCCCATGTCCTGCCGACAGTCTTCTGCCTTTCAGCATGTTTCGTGTCCAAGCAATGATAGTCTTGGACACCTGTCGTTCTTCCATGGCTTTTTCTATGGCCGGATTCGAAGTACTATCAAAAGCCCCCTCAATATCCAGGAAGGCGCCTATGGCAAAATCCTTGACCGCCGGTTGTCCCTCAATCAGTCCCACTAGGTGATGTAAGGCGGTATCTGTTGATCTTCCTTCCCTGTATGCATAGTGACAGGGGGAGAGGGGTCTGTCAGCCAAGGGCCCGGCCTTGATGTGTCTATCCACCAGCCTCT